>NC_132892.1:32768975-32803975 GCF_030463535.1 Salminus brasiliensis
AGAAATGTTTACTAAATAAAATAGAGATCACCCTCCAACACCCCCTTTACTAAAATGTATAAACCTTTGGTAAATCACTGATCACTAATCTAGTAGGTGTTGACATTTAATAAAGACAATAAGCCAATATTACTAAATATCTACACTGCACAAAGATTTAGAGATTAAAGTAGACATTATGTTTTTATATTATAAAATTATATAAACTGAAATTGTCTAATTTTACCATTTTAACGAAAGTGATATGTGCTTCACAGAGCTTAGACTTACCTGAATGGTGAGGTACTTCTACTGTTTTACTTTCTCTGATAATGAGGACGTGTTTGTGCTGGCCGTGCAAGCAAGTTGCGCAAGTTATATCAGGCTGTAGTACATACTGAAAGCTTGGAGTCAACTTGACGGTATTCACAAATCACCTCTGGAGTAAGAGTTCTGATCTGGAATCAGTGTTTGTGACCACAATTATCATAAGAATCTGATCCGAGGCAAGCCCTGTTGATGCTGCAGTATTCAGCTACACAAAGTGAAGGCCTGTTTCTTAGTCATATAGTCCCTAAATCACATCATCAAGTTTGTGTGACCTCAAGGAAGACCTGGATGTGGCTTTAGTGGGTTTGGAAATGTATTTCTAGAAAATAATTAGATGACCGCTGTTTCCAGATATTAGTTAGCAATGTTAATTTATAGCCCCAGTTTAAACTGAAACTCAAAACTATGATTATGGATTCATAGATTCTAATGGGTTTGCTATTTGTGTTTGCACTGACAAAGTCATAAACTATTCAACATAACTAAACAACAAATTGTCATTTTAAATTACAATTTAAAAGTAATATTTAAAAGAAATTTGAAAACCAAGGGAGCCAGAATTGTTTTGTCTATATAGTCAAGTAACAGAACTGTAGAGACAATCATTTAATAAACAAGTCATCTCAGTAATTGAGTTTTTTATTTTATTCTTTTCATTTGTTATTGTTTTGCATTATAAAAACAACATTCAGAAATATTAGCTCAAACTTAGCCAAGTCAAACAATAATTGTATAGCTGTAACTACTATTTTAGAGCATTTGCTATTTCTATCATTTCAAAAGTCACCAGATTTTGTACCAGTACGTTTACATTGGATAGCCATTCACTTCCATAGTGAGTGAACATGTGATTTTTGTTTTGTGATGATCAAGATTTGAAACTAAAAAACTGGTGTCTCCCCCAAAACAGTGAAGATAGCAAAGGCACATCAAGTAACACATTTGTAGTAGGAAATTTTAAAAAGCTCTTTCATTGTTTCTTAATAATAATTGTTTCTTGATAAGATAAGATAATCCTTTATTAGTCCCACAGTGGGGACATTCTCTGTGTTACAGCAGAAAGGGATAGCAAGACACTCAGTTACAAAAAAACGTAGATAAATAATTTACACTATATACACAATATAAATAAGAATGAAAAAAGCTATAGCAATATTATTTACAGGTTATTGCAAATGACTCTTAAATGCTGTTTATTTACTCTTTTTGCTCAAAGACAATGCAACGTCACCGGTTTCTCACCACATCCTGTTTCATTCAAGGACATATGGAATTTTTCCTTTACCAAGTTCCTCTTTTGAGTCACTAATTCCTTTTCATTGGTCTGTAGGCTTTGGTTTATTGTCTGTGCTGAGTAGAACTGAAAGTCAGAGTTGGCTTGAATCAGCAGTCTTTACCTGATTTATAACTATGGAATGAGAGACCACTAGTCTGAGGTTATGTTCATGTAAGCTTCATGCACATGGTTAATCAGTAAAATGGTGTTCTATCGACCACATGGAAGACTTTGCTTACCTTTTATATCTGGACATTTTTTTAGTGCATGATTTTCACATTTTCACATTTCACACAGACTCTTCTTTCAATAGCTAGACCAAAAACACATTTAGTGAACTCTGCCTGATATGAAACATCAAAGTTAAAAGACATTCACATATTAAAAGACACTACGCTGCCAACATTTATCTCTGGAACTCATTCAAAACACTTTATTACTTTATTCTTATTTCTGTAGTGTCTTTCTCAAGAATATGGACATATCAGGAGAGTGTAAAAAGAGCATGAAGTTCTGAAGAGATGGAGTTCAACAAGATATAACCCCAAAGTAGAGGCATATGTGAAGTTCTGGCAAATATATGTTAGAGGATGAGTAAACATGTCAGTTCTTGTAGTTGAAATATTGGATGCAGGAGAAATCATCAGGCATGAAGATTTGAGTGACCTGAGTAATAAGGGCCAGATATTGACAGAAAATCAGCTGGGTAAGAGTGTTTTCAAAACAGGAAGGCTTGTAAGGGTCTTGGTCAGCTGTGTTAAGTAACTTCCAACAGTGAACTGATGTGGGACAAATAAATAATAAAAAAGGCTGTTTTAATTATCACGTTTAATTATGGTAACTTAAGGAATAAATCACAAATGTGTGGACTGTGCTTAAATATCAGGTTTGTGTCAAGAAAATAACAAATTTTAATTGATCTCTACCAGTTCTGGCAAGAAGAGTGGTCAAACATTTAACCAGCATCTGGTTAAGGCAACTTCCTAAGGGACATTTCAGCAAATATTCATTCTGCTGCTACATACACTTTACACATATATACACACTACTTTTCTGCTAGTTAGGAACATGCCATCAGCTTATGATCATTGGTAATGGGGAGAACTCTATGAGGACTTTGGGCTGGAGTGGCATCTGGTGGCATCTGCTCTATGAAATGAAGCCAGTGCCTCATTTGATTAGTGGAACTAGGAATGAGAGTTGACAGGGTTAAAACAGGTGGTAGGGTTGCAAAGAAGGGTGCAAAGACTTCTTGTACACACATGAACAAAGTAGAAATGGAATTAACGGAACCCAAAAAAACAGTTCATAATATTTTAGGAATGTTTCTGTGTCTGAAAGTTGCATTTCACACACAATACTTCAAACATCACAATGCCACAAAGATTTTTTAGACTTCCTAAGATATGACAAAGAAAGTACAAAGTGATTACAAAGTAACGTTGGCATCCCACTCTCAACCCAAACATTTTTGAGGGAAAAATGGAATGACAAAAACACCCTTGAGATTATTTAAAGCAACTATACCAATGAAGATGTCCAAGCTGGAAAATCTGTTATCATTCATAAAGGGGAGATAAGCAACTTTACTTTCACAAAAGTAGTATACAACCCCTACACAATCCTGGCCTTGGCCTTATGTTTAGGAGTTGTTGAAAGTCCATAGAGATTTCCAGGAAGAGAGCTCTTGAGAGACATCTTGGTGTTCTCAGTGTTTAAACTTCCATTGATCTGGTTATTCAAGGTATTGTGCCAGACAATTATATTGTAGTCGTGCTTAAATAGGTACAAAATCTGCATGAGCACTCCAAAGCACTATCAAGAATTAGGAAAACACAAAGATATCATCCTAATATAATTATGATCTTGGGAGAAATATGATCTTAAACAAATGTTACTCTATTGAAAGATTGCTGAAGTGATGACATGTCTCTCCTCCTTTCTCCCTTCTGCAACCAGTTTGGTCCCAATGACTGCCCAGGGGTATGCTCTGCCCCCTGTCTTCAAAGTTCAGCAGGATCGGCAAAAGTCCCGATGTTGCAAAACCTAGGCTGACAATGGGGCCTATGCCAAAGATTTTATCTATGATTTCATCTATGTTTGAACTTGTTAACATTGTTCCCATCTCAGTATTTATCAAGATTACATGTATGCTTTACTGCTTTCATGTCTCCATAGGTTTCTGGTAGAACTGATAGTTGTATAATGTATTTATACAATTTGAGTATAAATGTGTATTTGTGTGGAGCTTTTTCACTTTTTCACATGAGCCTGCAAAGTAGTGAACCCTCATTTTGTCCTCTTTTCCACTGCCAAGCATCCCATACTCTATGTTAGTACTAGAGTTGATATAGGTTGCTCCATGCAGTGGTATAACAAACACTCTGAGCCATGCAGCCCCCCGATTGGTTAAACACAATTGGTGCAAATCAGCACCCTACACTTGAGTCACTTAAGTTGGTGTTGACAGTTATTAAGGACATTGAATTGAAGTACAAATATTTTTCTTCTTTAAGAAAGGATAGTCACTGGAGAAAGACGAATCATCATCATTTACTTAGTTTCAGAACAGAAGCAGTGTGATCCTATTCCCTTTTTAGCTGCTAATTAGTTAGAAACAAATGAAAAGAATAGCTAGGCGTGATTAGCATTAAAACAGTGCTGTGAAGCATTTTATTACTTTAGTACATTCAACTTCCCTAAACACACACATACATGCTGTAAAATTGTTTATATATATGCACCTCAGCAGATATTTTGGCCCACTCCTCATGAGCAAACTGCTCCAATTGTCTCAGGTTTGAAGGGTGCCTTTTCCAGACAGCATGTTTCAGCTCCTTCCAAAGATGGTCTCATAGAAGTCCATTTCAGAATAGTCCAATGTTTTCCTCTTAACCATTATTGGGTGTTTTAGCTGTGTTTTGGGTCATTATCCTGTTGCAGGACCAATGAACTGCGACTGAGACAAAGCTTTCTGACACTGGGCAGCACATTTCTCTCTAGAATCCCTTGATAGTCTTGAGATTTCATTGTATCCTGCACAGATTCAAGACACTCTGTGCCAGATGCAGCAAAGCAGCCCCAGAACATAACAGAGCCTCCTCCATGTTTCACAGTAGGGACAGTAGGTGTTCTTTTCTTGATATACTTCATTTTCCATCTGTGAACATAGAGCTGATGTGCCTTGGCAAAAAGTTCCACTTTTGTCTCATCTGTCCATAGGACATTCTCCCAGAAGCTTTGGGGCTTGTCAACATGAAGTTGGGCAAAATCAAGTCTTTTTTTATTATTTGTTTTCAACAATGGTATCTTCTTTCAGTTCAACTCATGAATCTTTAAAATAAGTAAAAATGCAAAAGAAGAGTCCTTTGCCACAAAAATCCACTATTTGAATGGACACTGTTCAGTCCTCCTGTTGTGTCCAACAGGCTGCAACTGTGTGAGTGTGTGTTTGATTTGATTATTAAAACTTTGAGCTTTGGATATTTCTGAAGATTTGGTCCACTAGAGAAAACTACATAATTTATTTATTTATTTATTTATTGTGTGCATTTACAGTTGTTTTCAGGCATTTTTAGACTTATTTTTGTTACACAGTTTCCTGATATCTGCTATTAGTTGTATCATGGTGTGTTTGGTGCCCATGCCAGTTGTTTTAAACATATATGAAAATGCCTTCCTGTTTTCCACAGCAAAAATAACTTCTGTTGATGAACAAATACTTGAAAAATCCATACTAGCCTTTAAATAGACTCTGATAATTTTGTATTATTTAAAATATCTTAAATATTGAAACTGAAACTGATATTGTCCAACAGGGCATTGCATGCAAATCATGTAGTCTGTATATTCTTCCATTGGCCCTCCAGCAATCAGGGAGTCCACATCTTTGCTTCTTTCTGTCTGTCACAGATAGATGGCTTTAGAGCTATTTACAAGCTTGAGCTAACCATATCTAAATGAAGTAGTGCTGACAGATCAGAAAAATATCATCTCCCAACACAATCGGGAGAGAGCGGAATACAAATATTATTCTGGTTTAGGTAAGTTTAGGTATGTAATAAACAATTTAATGTGGTTCAGTCCTACTTAACAGAGACAATACACTGACCTTTACTTGTGTGCATCTATCATTTATATTGGCTGCAGTGATTGACAGTTTTTCAAATCAGAAGAAGAATGGCTGAAAATGGAGGTGAGTATGGGTTATTTGTTTAGCTTTTTGACTATGACATTGTCTGTTTAAATTCAATTCTATTTTGAAAATAAATAAAACTAGATGTTGAAATAAACATCCGAAACAACTAGAAACACCAGAATAATCTAGTTTAATTTATTTTTGAAATAAACCTAGATGTTAAAATACATTTTTGTCTCATTTCCCTGATTTTTTCCCCCAGAACTGTGTGTACAGTAGCTGGCAAAAGTAAATATGTCCACAACTTTGACCAATTTTAAACTAATTTCTGTCCAATTAAAACTAATTGAATGGCATTACAATACTGTTACTATTTAGAATGTGTTGTTATGAGTTAATAGGATAAAAGGTAGATGTGATTAGACAGATTTTGTCGAATTAAATGCAAAGGGAGAGCATGATTAGTCATTAAGCTATTAACGCATTAATATGTATGAAATAATGTACAAAATATGTCATTAGGAACACAAGCAGCAATTAACATGTTTAAAAAAAATCTAATGCTTAATTTTTTGACCTGTGCCACAACTTTGAGTGCTCTTCTTCATCTGACTTTCTCTTAACATCCAGCTTTCTCTTGGTACATTGCACATCCAAATGCTAGTCATTTGGGACATTTTAAAGTAACTGTTAATTTGTAATGACATAACCATTAGAATGTCTGGTTCTTTCTGATTCTGTTCCAGTCCAACCATACCAGTCAGACAAACAATATATTGTCTGGCAAATAACAGATTATTAAATATTAGGGACTGGGAACATTAGGGACTTTTTCTACAAAGGTTTGTCCTGAACCAGATGCCAAATTAAAAGAAAATCAAGAAAAGACTTTGTATCTCTTCTTAGTAAAAACACTACAAGGCATTAGAAAAATGATTTGGCAACAACTGTGTCTGCAAATCGTCAGACATACTAGACATATGTTTTTCTTGCCATGTTGATCCAAAATACAGTTTAGCTCGGCTTCCTTCATATTGCCGCAGAGCATGGTATGATGCTTACTGTGTATTGTATAGTGTAGCAAACATTTCTGTAACTGTCTGCACTCATGGTGGAGCTTTTTGCTTGACATTTAATTTCCGGTCTTGTGGTATTGATGTGAAAGAACGGGTATATGAATGTATTCTATATATTGTTGTTCAGTGAACCCACAGTTTTACTGTTGCAGTACTGATTTAACCGTGCTAACGTAATATGTTGGTGAACAGACAAAGATTTGAGGATTGTGCTGCTGGGCAAGACTGGATCAGGAAAGAGTGCAACTGGAAACACCATCCTGGGGAAAAAACTCTTTTTGGCGACCATGTCACCAGAGTCTGAGACCAAGCAATGTGAGAAACATGAAGAAATGGTGGATGGTAGGAAGATCTCAGTGATCGACACTCCGGGACTCTTTGATACATCAATGACGGAAAATAAACTGAAGTCTAAAATAGAGCAGTGTGTGAAACTGTCGCTTCCTGGTCCTCACGTGTTCTTGCTGGTAATCAGAGTGGGGAGATACACTGCAGAGGAGAGGAGCACTGTAGAGTGGATTCAGAAAAACTTTGGAGAAGAGGCTTCAAAGCACACCATCGTACTCTTCACTCATGTAGACGCGTTGGAGACACCTGTAGAAGAGTACATAAAACAAAGCAAGCCATTAAAAGACCTAGTGCAGAGAGCTGAGGGAGGATATCACTTATTTAACAACAAAGACATGGAGGACCGTTCTCAGGTCCAGACCCTTTTGAAGAAGATAGATGTTTTGGTTAGGAAATATTACACTAATGAGATGTACAAAATGGCTCAGGAGAAGCTTAGACAAGAGGAGGAGGAAAGAAAGGAAGAAGAAGAGCAAAGGAGACGAGAGTTGGAGGAGAGGATACGGGCGGATGAGAAAAAGAAGTTTGAAAGAGAGAAGCAGGCAATAGAGGAACAGCTCAGAAGGGTCAAGGAGGCAAACAGAAGACATGAGATGTCAGGCAGGACAATGAATAGAAGAAAAACACACACTTCTAGAGAACATCTTATAGGAGCTGGAATTGGGTTAGCTGTTGGAACTGTGGCAGCAGTAGGCATATTAGTGGCTGCAGTAAAAGTAAAAGTACCTTTAGTAGCTGTTGCATTTCCCATTGCACTCTTTGTGTTCCCTGCTTTAGGTGTAGGGATCGGTTTGCTACTTAAAAAGACAAGACAGCCAAGACAGGGGGAAAGGCGGCATTTATTAGGCTAAGTAATAAACATCTGAATCAACAACAAGATCATCCCACCGTATGTGTAGGGTAATGCAAATAAGAACCTTCTTTCTCAATAAATTTTAGTTGCTTTGGTGCTTAAAACTTTGTCCATCTCCAAAACTGTCAACTTTACAGCAGAAGGAAAATACTTTCAAATCAAATCAAATCACTTTTATTGTCATGTCACATTATATAGGTGTAAAGGTCAGTGAAAAACTTAGTAGTACAAAAGAATAAAATGAATACAAATTTACAAATAGAAATACTGAATATTCACACATTAACTGAATATTTACACTTTACATTTACAATATTTGCATTTTTTCAGTGGAGGTCAATGTAAACAGATTTTATTTCAAGTATTTTTTGTTGGTCAAGCCATCAAATTCTGATACAATACAAAGAAACAACAATCAGATTTACATTATATATGAAAGTGAAAAACAGAATTTGAAAAGTTTTTGCTTGACAGTGACATTTTGTTGTTTTATCTGGTTGAGATAAGCTTCAGAAGCATGCCTGTTAAATCTGTACTGGTACATATTTCATGTATTAATAAAATGTAAAAGTATATTAAGTTCTATTAAAGTTATATTAAATCTGTAATGATTCTTAAGGATAAATACATAAATATTTATCTGTTCAAATGTATTTGTGGACTGGCTTGTGTGTAAACATCTAATATTAAAATGTACAACATGAAAGAACATAATATCAAAGTGATATGGATTAAGTAGATAATCAGAGTTGGGTAGAAACAGAACATGTAGCATTATGTATGTCTGTTACAGGGGAAAAGTAAGTTGATTCGAGTACAGGCACTTTTTAAAAGTAGAGTGATTACAAGTAGGATCACATTACAGCCTAAAATAGATCACTGCTTCCACTGTGTTTGTTTGGGAATGACACCATCATGACTTACATTCTTTTTATTGATTCACATGGAGCTGGTTGAGTGCAAACAGCGCCTCCCTGTGGAGAATCCTAAACTTAGGTGCCATTCCAACATGACCTGCATTAGAAAATGCATTCACTAGAGAAAATGTCATAAGAGTTTCCTTTTTTAAAAGTGAAAAGGAAAAGAATATCATGAGAGTCCTCTATACATTTGAACATAAGAAAATCACCACTGAATCCACGTATGCTATAGGACTGCTGTATTATTAACTGGCTGCTGGATGCTGTTGTCTAAACCTTCCTTTCTGTTGGTAATAAAGTGTATAGGTGTGTTTCTGTTTATTATTAGTTATTATTAGTACTAATAGTATTCAAGTATTACAGTAACATGTAAGCTGAATCTTAATATTTTTCTAGGTTTTTATATAATCTTGCCAGCAAATGCCAGCAGCCATTTACACTGCCCTGCTAGAACCAGCAAACCAGACCAGAACCAGATCAGTATAAACTAGTTTAGACCATTTTAGATGAACATGGAAGTCATGTTGATCAAAGCTGTTTGTTTCAGCTGGATGTTTGAACATTTAATGATGAATGGACCAATCTAAGTCAAGTTTTGGAGATGAGGTTCTGCACCAGCAGTGATGGTAAAATAATGTGAAGATGAGATGGTTTGGTATTTGTTATAGACACACAGGATGGTTTCATGCGAGTTTAGACATAAAGTTTTCCTTTGTCTTTATTTGAATATGTAGCTTTAAAATAACAAGTAATCATAAAGTAAGTAAAAGTATTCAGATTACATTACTTTAATACAGTAATCCTTTGGATTACACTGCAATTACATTTTGGATCAATAAAAAAAATCAGTAATCGCTAGTAAACAGTAGTGGAATAGATTTGGTGGACTCACTGGGGAACAAATCAGGTTAATGTAAGTGGCACATTTACATTACAGGTACACTACAAAAGGTTCTTTAAATGATGCCAGAAAATATTTTCCAATAAGTTTCCATGAAGAACCATGTTTGTAGAAGAGACATATAAGAAAGTTGGTATACATATATTTTTATAATTTGTAAAAATGTAAAAAGTGAGGCCAAACACTGAATTCTGTTGAAACATGGCCCTGTGGACCACTGTGGATGAAAGATCTTTTAAAAAAAAGATCGCTTGGGCATTGAGGCAAAGCCTTAAAGCTAGTCTTCTTTGTAAACAGTAAAGGAAAGAATTACTCAATAACAGCTCTCTATGTGTGATATTTCTTCTACATGTGCTGTATGGTCTCTCACTAGGGGACAGACCCAAGAGTCACCCTCTGCTGGCAGCCAACAGCACAGACTGATATCATACAACTGTTTTAAAAATATATATATATGTATGGTATTTTTAACTAATGCTATTAGTTCAGTCAATTTAGTGCTACTGAATAATTTAAAATGTTAATATTCTTTAATGAAACCTTTGGCCACTTTTTCAAGGTTTACAGCCAAGTTACCAAAAAGAGAAGTATGGTTCTTTAAATCTGCAAAATCTACTACTACTACTACTACTAATAATAATAATAATAATAATAGGTTATAGAATGTAGATATGTATATATAATATATATCTACATTCTAAAAATAGTACTATAAATAATAGATTAATTTATATAGATTTGTTATTTGATTTCAACTCTACCTGTTTTGCAACTGCAGCTGCCTTTTTTAATGCTGATTACATACTGATGTTACAGCAGTATCCCCAACCCTGAGGGTATGAAAAGCATCGCATATGCTTGTCGTATGGGAGAAGATTTGAGACTTCAGCTCACTGTTAGAGAGAGACAAACAACATTCACACAATTGTCTTTGTAGAGTCCAATTTTACATCTTTATGGGGACTTGTATAGGTGCTACATACATTAAAGATATAAATCATGACACTATTTTGTAGAAATGCTGTTGACGTCATCAGCTGACTGTACCTGTAAATAATAACAAGGTACTCTCTTAAAAATAAAGGTGCTTCAAATGGTTCTTTGAGCAAAGCCATAGAAGAACCACTTTTGGTTCCATAAAGATCCATGTTCGTAAAAGAGTTAAAAGAGTATAAAAATCTCTTTAAGCCAAAGTCAAAAGTCAGAAGTTCATTTGAAGTTGACACTTAACAGAAGACTTGTGTAGTACAGCCTACACAAGTCTTGCTCCATGCTCTCTGTCTTTGTTTTTGTTGGGAAAAGTTGAAATATGTAAAAGGAAAGCCAAAACAAAAGCTGCTTAACAAGAAGCATTCTTCATACCAAATGAGATATGCTGATGGATTTCTCTCTTTAAGACCAGTCTAGTTACATTCATTATCACCATGGAAACATCAACTTGTACTGGTAGGTGAAAATGGAGATACACAACACTCTGTTTGGTATAGCAGTGTTTCTCAACCCTGGTCCAGGAGGCACCCTGCCCTGCACATTGTAGTACTTTCCCTACCCCCAACACACCTGATCCAGCTAATCAGCTCATTAACCAGCCCTTTCAGAGTAGCAGTGGGGGCATTAAAGCAGGGGGTCCACTAAAATGTGTAGGGCAGTGTGCTTCCAGGACCAGGATTGAAATCATCTGGACACTATGAAGAGATTTATTTAGATGACAAATATATATATATAAAAAAGAGACATTTCTGGTACAGTAAGACCTGCCCTTTCTGTGGTGAGGGTGTGGTTTTCCTCTAGCAGGTGAAAATCTGTCTGGACTGCTTTAGCCTAACTGGACAAGACTCTCTTTAGAACTCATTGGACAATTAATTGATTTCTTTACATCCTAAAGTGAGTACCTCAACAAAGAGTTATTTTGCTAGGAACATTTTTAATGATGAAAACGATTCAAACATTACAATGTACAGTAGATTTGTTGTGATCAATAATCAATATTAGATCTATATTCTTCTTGTTCTATATTGATTGGTATTACTTTCAGTAAATATCTTTTTTTGTCTCTGCATATCTGTGCAATACATTGATTGGGCATAACAATTAAAACTACTACCAAAACAGTTCTGAGTTCTGAGATGGTAATGGTAGATATGATTGGGCAGATAATTATATTTCATGGACATATTTTAAACTGATATGTAATGTGTGTGTGTGTGTGTGTATATATATATATATATATATATATATATATATATATATATATACACACACACACACACATTACATATCAGTTTAAAATATGTTAATGAAATATAATTATCTGCAGTTAATAATTAACTGCATACAAACATATATATGTAATGTGTAAATACTAGACATTTACTATCCATGTTATAGGATAATAAAAATATAATCTCTAAAATGGCAATTCTATGGGAAAAGGAGAAAACCCTCTTAATTCTTAACACAACAGATTTTACATATTTTGGAGTATATCTATATTTCTATTGGTCCATTCATCATAAAAGTCTTACAATATGTATAAAACAACAGTCTGATTCACACTGTGACAAAATAATTCTTACAGATACAAGGATTGTGTCCTAAAACCAAATACTGCATTATCTAGTAGCCATTTAATGTATATTCAGATATTGGTTGTATGCACAACTTCCTGTTAATTCTAATAAAATTGAAGGTCAAGGAGTTTTAAAAAAGTTGCATCATTCCATAATTTCTTTTCTAGGTTTTAGTAAAGATCATAACTTTCATCTGAAATAGTAAGGAGCTAACTTTACAACTTGCATGCTTGGTTCCTATCACTGCAATTTCCCTCCTGGGCTCAATAAAGTATTTCCGATTCTGATTTTACATTACATTTAACAGACACTCAAACTGTTACTTGCAAAAGTGCTTTACTCAACTGACCACTTAAAGATATTCCTAGCTCTTGTGAATAGACACCTGAGATACCTGTAAGCTTAGATACTGCCCAGTACAAAAGCCAGTAGATATACCTGGATGCAAAACATGTAAAATACTCAACAGCTACATACTAGTAAAGTACATTACACTGTGTCTGAATGTCATCAATTAAAATACATTTATGTACAATCACAAGCCTTTAATAGTAAGTGTGAAATTGGCTGATCTGTTACCTATCTAGAATACGTTATTTTGCTCCACCACCTCAGCTTCAGGATGGAGAAAAGTCTAGATGCCTGTATTCCATACATCTTGAAGGATAGTGGGTCAAGCCAAGCCATACTTGAATCTCTAATGGTTATTGGTACAGATGGGGTTTAGTCCATCGGCATTAAGTATGGAAGGGCTGGTCTGCAGATTGGTGAAGTACATTCTGAGCACATTCTGTTCCTTGTATTGCTGAATGAGTGTTCAGTGTTTACAGGAACACTGGGCTTAAGCTTATTTTTGAAACAAAAAAGAGTGGCAAGATTACTGTGACAGCAGTGGCTTGACTGATATCAGTGAACATCAGCAGCATTAAGAGGAATGCAGTTGTTATCACTGGGTGAGCACATTACGCCTTGTTGCATTTGACAAGATAAGAGCAGGTTCATGATGCCAAAATGACAAGTCGTCTTTCTGGTGGTTGAGGAGCTTAGGACTTATTATGAAAAGCGGGGAGTGGGCTCTTCTTGAGAGGTGGTATGGGAAAGGTGGTTGATGTAGCATAGTGGTAAACAACATTTTCTTCCCAAGGGCAGACCAGGGTTCAATTCCCTGGCTGAGCAATCCCACTGCGCTACACTAATAAGAGTTATCGGCCCTAGCTGATAGACTCCTAGCTCAACATTCTTGTAAGCGACTCTGGACAAGAGCGTCAGAGAAATGCTGCAAATGAGAATGTTCAGATGGGTGAAGGGTGGCATGCAGAGAAGAGCACTGAAGAAATTTGGTGTTTCAGCTAATTAATATGATCCACAATGGCTCTTATCCAGTGACTATAGAGCTACAGTCCAGCAACATTGCCGGGGAAGCTCAACCACTGTCACTTTTAATAACTGCTAATGGGAATTCCTCACCCAAACAGTTCAAATCTGTTTCCCAAACGTAAACATTTTGTATTTGTATCATAATATAAATATTATAATAGTAATTTTAAACTTTACATAGTACCAGTTTGTTTAGCCAGAGAAGATATGAATCATTTAAGAAGTTAATTTGCAGAATTGTTGTTCAGATAATGGAACGAAAGTTTGTAGGATATTAAACCCTCCTGTTACATAAATGCCCCCTCCTGGCCTCTACAGGCATTGCACATAGACAGACAATGTGCTTTGGCTGAAGCTCATTGTAAGACTTTTTGGGAGCTACTAATGGGTTTTCAGTGTCCTCGCAGAGTCTCTGTTGCCTTACACAAGTTCCGAGTCTTTGTACTGTTTCAGCTGTTCTGGGTTCTGACTTATGTTATGTGTACCTTTGGAGTATGGATCTGCCCTTCATCTACTTTCTTTCCTGTGTTCTGACCCCCCTGTCAATGAAACGGCTAGAAGCTTTAATACAACCACTCTGCACATGCAGACCACCTCAACCCATTCATTACACCACCAATTTTGATAAATGTCTAAGAAGAAGTACTGCCAATAGAATGGGACTTTCTAGAGCAGATAAACATGAACCTATTGGCTCCATGCTGCCTAATGCCAGGCGTGGACTAGAGGGGTGTAAAGCCCCCCAGCATTGAGTTGTGGGGCAGTGGAAGAACTGTGTTCTCTGGAATGATGTTGGAGCTCCATCCAGTACTTTTGGGATGAGGTAGGGTGGTGACCATCCAACATCCTGACCTCACTAATGCTTTTGTCACTGAATACAATCAAATCTTCACAGCAGTGTTCCAAAATGTACTAGAAAGACGTCTTCCCAGGGCAGTAAAGACAGTTACTCCAACCTTTTTTTTTTTTAATACCCTTGGTTTCAGAAGAAGCAATAAATATACAGGTGTCCTTACTTTTGTCCATATGGTGTATAATAGACAATGTGCTTATATTAACTATGTGTTTGTTGACCTTTCTCCACAGTGTCCGCTTTGAGAATTGTGCTCCTTGGAGAGAATGGGGCAGGAAAACATGCAACTGGAAACACCATCCTGGGCAAAGAGGCATTTAAGGAAGTCCTTTCCTCTAAGTCTGTGACCAGACAATGTGAGAAGCATGAAGGAACTGTGGGCGTCAGGAAGATCTCAGTGATCAACGCTCCCGAACTCTTTGATGCTTCTATGACTGGAGAAGAGCTGAACTCTGTATTAGAGCAGTGTATCTCACTGTCTTCTCCTGGTCCTCATGTGTTCCTGCTGGTGATCAGAGATGGACAGTTCACAGAAGATGAGAGAAACACTGTGAAGTGGATTGAGGAGAACTTTGGAGAAGATGCTCTGAAGTTCACCATGGTTCTCTTCACTAGTGGACTTCAATCGGTAGAGGAGTGCCTGAAAAAGCACACTGCACTCAAAAAGCTGGTCAATAAATGCAAGGCAGGTCATCATGTTCTAAAAAGTGACAAGAAACATGACCGTGTCCAGGTCGCAGGGCTGCTGGAGAAGATAGATGGAGTGGTGCAGCAGAATGGAGGACTGCACTACAGTAATGAGATGTACCAAAGAAAGGTCCGAGAGGGGAAGAAGAAAAGGAGAGAAAGTGAAAAGGAAGAGAAAGCAGAGCTGATCATTAGAAAAGTAGGGGCGATTTTGGTGAAGCTGTTGCAGGTGATACTGAACGCACTGTTTATGGAGATCTGCGCAATATTCAGATCAACTCTGAAGGGCTTTGGAGTTGGAGTGATTATTATTATAGTACTTTCTCTAACCGGGATTCTGACAGAGTCATGGACCTGCTTTGGCTTGAAGGTGCTGATCTTCGGGAGTGGTGGAATCATGGGCGCGGTAACTGGATTGTATTCGGATACGAAAATGGACAGATAGTAATGTGTCTAATATGTGAGATCTTCAGTAGAAGGAGTATGAACATCAGTTTGCTCTGGTTAATATGATCCACTTTTTACAAAAGCATGATTTCCTGAAACTCAACCACCTCAGCAGGCTTCTGTTTTCTTTCACTGTTTATTATAATCACCAGTAGGCGGCAGCATATTCCACATTACATTGACACATCCTTAAGAACTGAAAGTGAAAGAACTGCCAGATACTGTTAGATAAGATACTGTAAATCATTTGTGTTAATGAGGTTCTTTGAACAGGATGATTCTGCATATACTTTAATGCAGTAAGGGGGAAATAAACAGTTCACAGCATAAAAATGAATAAAATTTCTATAATTAATATGTCAGGTTCTAGTCTTTAATCAGAATGTTTCAAAAAAGGGACAAAAGACAAAGAAAATCACAATTATAACAATAATCAATTTTGTTCATGGGAAATGTATGATTATATTATTTTGGATAAATAATGTACAATGAGAATCTAAGCATAAGTAATGTGTAAGAGCAAAATGTTAATGTGTATCTGATTTAAAATATAGTATATATAATGCTGTGGCATAGTTCAACATTCTGAAGGTTTCTCAAAAGCGCTAAGGCTGGAGGGGGTTTTAGAGGTAGATACTAACTACTTTAGGATATTTTTAGAGTAAACAGTAAAGCTCTTTAGTAAGTTGCTCTGGATAAGAGTGTCTGCCAAATAACTTAAATGTAAATGTAGAGAAAACTTTGAACACACAGGCATAATGGAATCTGACCCTGGTGTGTTGATGCTGTTCTCTGGGACAAACAGCACTTAGTGGAACAGAGGGAATTTACAGGAAATGGTCACGTGGATGCACTCTTAAGATGTACTCTCTGAGAGTGCCCAGAACGTTATCATTCCCTGGATCAAAGAACACACCTGTGGCATCTCTGCATTTCACAGTGAGTATTCAAACTTTCAATAAAAAGACCAGATAAGATGGAAACAAATATACAAAAATAAGAAATAAGACATATATACAAAATGCATAAAAATAAGAAAAATATATAGATATAGATAAATTTAGATTTAGAACATTACAAGATTAAATGTGAATGTATTTTTTAAAGTGTTTTTAGGTTAGATTTTTCAGTTATTTAATAGAATGTCACTATTCTACATCAGACATTACACCTAAATAGATTTCTGTTTTAATGTGTCTCGCGCCTACATCATGTCACACATTTCAGCGAATCAAAGACAATATTGGTCGCTGTGCTGTAGATGAAATCATATTCAGTCTATTATGGTCTGCATTTGCTTTGATTGTATTGTTAAGAGCATGTAGAGCCACTGTAATTTATTTATTCATATATTTTATTTGTAGAAATATAGATGGACTACCAGTCTTACTGGAAAGTTCTGTGAAACCTGTCATTACCACTGTTTAAATGTGGGTGCTTGGCAACTTAAACTGGCACAGCTTTAATTCATTTATTTCATATTCTACTTGACTATTTGAAAAATGGTGCCAGCAATTTGCATTGTGTTTTGGTATTGGTTTACCTTGCAGCACATGGACTACTTGCTGGGCTCTTTAAGAAAGAACAAACAACTGAAACATTAGGTTATTGATGTGAGGTGCAACAGAAGGATTATAGTTTAAACCATTTAGCACCCTGAGTTAAACATGTGGTAATCGTCACGGTTTGTCACTGGAGACAGAGGCAGACGTACTCGCAGGATAGTTTAATACAGGAAACATAAAACACAACAAACAGAAACCCAACAAGCAAAGCTTACAAAATAATCACAAGAATTACATAAACAGATCAAGCCAATAAACCATAAACTGGCGTGAACGCAAACCCAGGAACATAGGAACACACACAAAACCAGACAAGGGAGGACTGAAACAAAGGGGTACACCAATACGGGAGTCACAAGGAACACCTGGGACTAACAAGGGGGCGTAACTACAGAGGAGACAGGTGGACAGGCGTGGCTAGGGCAGACAAGACACAAACAGAGCCATGGGAGCACATGGCAACACAAAACAGAAGCAGACATGACAACAGGGGCAGGCATGACAGTAATACGGTGCAAGCATCAACATATTTCCAAAATTAACTTTGTTTTAATGTGATACATGGGAAATTGCTATACAAAAGATAACATGTCATAAAATGAATTAGGACTGATGTAATAAAAAGAATAATGCTAAATGTTTTTTTGTTGTTTAGTAAAATGCTATTATTATTTTCTTTTTCAGGCACTAGTGAGGAGATTGCCTTCAGCTCAGTTAAAAATATTATTCTTTTGATGATAATGTAGTGCAATTGAATGCATTAGCACACAATGCAGGTATACATGTTGCCAGTGTTAGTTAATATAATGCTTTCATACAAATATTGTGTAATTTTTACATGTTAGATTTGGTAATTTGACTAATCTAAATCATGACAATTGTTTATTAAAACCCTTTATTTGGTTCACAGATTTCACTGGATTCATCTGAGAAACTACAGGACAAATGGCCCTAAGCCGAGAAGGTAATTATTTGTAATTCTTTGTCATGTGACCATCACCCCCAAGTGCAAAGCATTTGATCTCAAAGCAGGCCAAACTGAAACTAAAACTAAAAGGGGTGGGTTTGAAAACAGGTGGAATGAAAATAAACAAAGGCTGCCAGGGAAGAACGCTGGCCACCTCGAAAATCTTAAGGAAAATGAAAACTAAAGATATAACTAAAGAAATAAGAGAACTGAGATGTTACAGATGTTACTCCTGCCTTCCTCTGTTACTCGAGTGTATGTGAGCAAACACACACAATGCAAATGCAGTGACACCTTGCCTGAGGAGGTTTTTAACAAATGTTATAGCATACAATGAATTACAAATTATTGCTGCTTTTTGCATTGTGGAATCTGGCTGTGGCCAACGTATCTGATATATAATAGCCTAACATATAAGAAATGCTAGTGAGTGGTTAATTTTAATAATTCTTGAAATACGCTCCATTTTCTAAATGTCACATGACTGTAAAAACCTTTCAGTTTAAATGTAATGACTGTATGGCATACCTGCCTGCCTGACTGCAGTTTGTGGAAAGGTGGAATTGGGCATCCAGCTCCAGACTCTTAATGAATGAAACAACAAACAAGGATGTACTTTGCACAGTAGTTTTATTCTAATTGGAAACACAATAATGTGTGTATGAACATCTTGAATCTTTCCATTGATAACATTAATTTGGAAAATTGTTGTACTCTTGTGCAAGTAAGTTTTGACGAGTTTGCTTTTTACACATTGTGTTACTAAAAAGAAGACATTTCACCTGTAAATGCAACTATCAGGGATGTGTTTGCCCAGTCTTATTTAATTTAATTTTATTAAAAATAAACATTATCTTTCAACCCTGTAGACTCTAAAAGAACTATAGAACACTCTTGTGGATCCATGGCAATTGATCAATGTTTTAAACAAAATGTAAATAAAAAAGGCATTCATAAGTTAATGGTAAAGATCAGTCCCACCTCTTTAACATGAAAACATAAATGATCTAATGCTGATTGATTCTTTCAAAGAACAAAAAACTAGCTACCACACGGTTATATACACCACTCAGAGTTAAACTGCTATTTCTAAATACTGCACTAATTCAAGTTTTTAAGACAAAATAGATGATAGGAATAATTGTGAAGCAATGATTGAGGTCTGCCTCCTGTCAGGTTTACACTACTTTTAAATTTGTCAGAGTGTGAACTCTTCACACTACACAACTTGTTTTCTTGTAATCAGCAATCTTTTAGTGATGGTTTAGACAGTACATGACTGATTAGCAACACAGGGTCACAAATTACAAGACTTACCAAGAGGAACCTGTCTGTCTGCTCTCCAAAAAACAAAGTTTGGAAACACATGCAAGAACTGATGTGATGCCATGCATCAGACCCAAAATGTTCTTGAAAATCGTCCTGAGGCTTCAAACAGGCTGGGGCAAAACAAAAGAAAACATGGAGCTTCGGACAGGAGGGGAAACAAACACAAGGCAGGGAAGCAGGGGGTGCACCAAAGGCATCCAAAGCCTTTTAGTGACCAAATCAGAATCCTCCAGAGTCCCTGAAAACTGTGTTTGAAATTGTGCCGTGATGTGAAAAAACTTTACTATTCATTTAAATGATGTGGCCAAAATACCTGGAAACTAAATACTTGACTAACAGAAAGAATGGATCTTTTTAGATGGTCTGCGGATTGTGCTGCTGGGTAAGACTGGAACGGGAAAGAGTACAACAGGAAACACCATCCTGGGCAGAGAGGCATTTGAAGTGGACCTCTTGCCTGATTCTGTAACAAAGAAATCTGAAAAACATAAAGGCATCATTGATGGCAGAATAATCTTGGTGATTGACACTCCAGGGATTTTTAATACTTCCCTGACTGAGGGAGAACTGAGAGCTGAAATAGGGAAGTGTGTCACTTTATCTTCTCCTGGACCTCATATGTTTCTGCTGGTGATCAAACTCGGTGTGAGATTCACAGAAGAGGAAATGAACGCTGTGAAGTGGATTCAGGAGAACTTTGGAGAAGAAGCTCTAAGGAAATTCACAATGGTGATATTCACTGGTGACCCAAAGGGCCTGGACATTCCCAGCTTTTACTCTAATCTTCAGAACGTCATCAGCGACTTTTCTGACAGATATTATGTTCTTAACAAAAGCAACCCAGTCAGTAAGCTGATAAAGCGAATAGAAGACATTGTAAAGCAGAATTGCAGACAGTGCTACACTGAGGCTATGTACCGAGAAGCTCAGAAAAAGATAGAAGAAGAAGAGAGAGAGAAGGAGAAGAGAGAAAAGGCAGAAAGCAAAAAACAGAGGAACAAAAAAATTTGACAAATCATGGTTTTTGCTGCCACATTTTACATTTCATTTATATATGTCTTTCCATTTGTTCTGAGTTACTTCCGTTTTTAGACGAACTGTTTAGTGTGGTTATCATAGGATAGAATAGTAACACTAAACACATTCAATTTGTTAGAGATGGATGTATAATATACATAATACTGACATCAACAGCAGCATTCTTTTGATCATAAAGCTGATTTCATGCAGTTACCAGTCAGGGAGATTGTATTTGTCATTCAGTTTCAGATTCAGATTAGTTTGTTTTTTTTCAGGCATTATCATGATCAGACAAATGTGCATTGTGTACAAGGAGATGATGGGTTGCTTTACTGTGATTGTGTTAAATTAGTAAATAAAGTGCAGTGTAATTCTCAATCTGACCATTGTTCATTGTGCCTGCTGAAAAGTTTCCTGTTGCTCCATTGTAATCCTCTTTTTTTATCATATTTTAGTATAATAGAATCTAAAAGGTTTAAGCTTATTTATGACTTACAATACTAAACTGCTATGTAGGGGCCCATGAATTGTTGGTAGTACTGAAGTTGCGGGAACATTTTGAGATTTTTATATCTTATTTTGTGTTTATATATCTAAGATGTTTCAATATTTATTTCATTTCCTGATCTTTATAGAATACGTTCAACTACAAAATGAGGGCCACCCTTAACAGAGATTAGCCTAGTCAGCCATGACTCTATATTATATATTAAAGAAATCCACAATCTTACATTGAATGTATAGTATACTTTCCTTTTACTTCATATAAACACAGTTTTGTGTCTGCGATAATAGAAAACAATAGAGAATAATTTCCTTGAACTTTGTTCAAACCTCTGGGAACATTATGTTTACATTAAAATAAAAAAGAGAACGATCACAACAGTGATCTTTAATGAAACCAGTGTTTTAAAATTATGGTTCTGGGTGACGTTAAGTCATTATGACAGGCCATAGTCTAGCAGTTTTGTCTAGATGCAACATGTTTTATTTATCTGGTTACTGCTGGTGATCCACAGGCTGAGAAAAACCTTTATTTTCAATAAATACTCTTTCTACAGATTCTACTTTGATTGTGCTGCTGGGTAAGACTGGATCAGGAAATAGTGCAACAGGAAACACCATCCTTGGACAACACTGTTTTACTGAGGAATATTCCCCACTATCTTGTACCATGGGAAGTGTGCGAGCTCACAGAAACCTGGGGAAAGAATGGTCTGGGTAATTGACACTCCAGGACTTTTTGATACACACAGGTCTCAGGATGTAGTGAAGTATGAGATAGAAAAGGCCATTGAACTTGCCTCTCCTGGTCCTCATGTGTTCCTGCTCGTGATCAGTCTAGCGGTGAAAACATTATTGTTCTGTTCACTAATGGGAATAGATTGGTACAGAGAAATAGGAGGAAAACAATAGAGCAATATATACAAGGGTCAGTCCTTGAGGTGATAGTTAGGTGTATGGCTGGATATCATGTGTTTGAAAATGAAGCTGGTGGTGAGGCCCAAGTCACAGAGCTACTGCAAATGATAGATGAGGTAAGGGCCAGGAATATACACCAGGTGTACACCAAAGACATGTACGAAAAGGCTCAGAGAGAGCTATTAAAAAAGAAATCTATGAAAGTTGCTGGAATTGGTGGTGGAGTTACTGGAGCTGCAGGAGGAGGGGCTTTAGCAGCTGCTGTGACAACATCAGTTGGAGTGGCTAAAGCAGGGATAGTGATGGCTGGGGCAGCAACAGGTGCAGTAGTGTTAGGAGTAGTGGCAGTGGGAGCAGTAGCAGCAGCTTTTTTCCTCAGAGAAAAACAGATTGAAGACAACAATAAAAGCAAAAACAATTAGTAAACATAGCATTATGTGATCATTAACTGAATTATCATCACTAATTTTTAAGATTTTTAAGAGGAGCCATGTTTAAAACTTAATTCCTATTTTAAGTCATATTTAACTAGTAATCTTCAGGGTACTTAAGTCAGTTTGTGTAAATATTTTGATTGTCCCTCTGGTCATTAAAATGCAATTATTTAATCACATACAAGTGTAATAGACAGAAGCCTCACACTTCAATGATGCACGATGGATCAATGTAGTGTCAATGTTGTGTTGAAAATCCCAGGAGATCCACACTCAAACCATGCCACACTCAGAATCACTGAAATCATCGGAGAACGGACATATCAGAATATCCAAATATCTGAAATATACATCTCAGTGTCGTTGGCATAGAGGTGGTGGCTCAGTCCATGCTGGTGGAAAATGCAAAAACATATAAATACTGAACAAAAGGGACCTGGGCACCAAACCTTGTGGAACACCCCAGGTAGGATTGGTAGGGGCTGACTGCATTCCATTGTCTGTTGCTTAGATAAGATCAAGAGCAAGTCCAAGGCCAGGAACATATTCAAAGTTGTACATATGTTCCAACAAGGTTAGATGATGCTCAGTATCAAATGCATTTGTGAGGTCCAGCAAAATAAGAATTTTCATTGTCATTGGTGACTGACAACTGCTTTTTCATGTTGTGGTTCTTCTACTTGGAAAGGATCTAAAGGATCTAGTTTTCATTGTATTAATAAACTATTATCACTGTTTATCTATTGTTTTGATGTGTGTTGAGGGAGATTGGGATACGCAATTGAGAAACTTTCATAAATATTTGGTAGCACTTTGTTTTAAAGTTATTTATAGATGCTCTGTAGATGATCAGCTTATTTATAACATCCACCTAAATACAGATTAAAGGAAACTCTGTTCAATCTGTTCAATAAACCTGATCTTAATCCAGTCTTTAACTTCAACCCAAAACCCATAGCTGATCTTTAACCTAACTGTTAAAAAGCATTCAGTTTCAGCATCTGTATATAATCCACATCAAATATTTGCATTCTTCCAAATTGTATTGGTTTTGTATACTTGTTAAGATACAGACAACACCAAGAAACTCACAATTCAGCTTTATTTGACAATAACAACACATCAAACATGTTCTGTAACTTGCAATAAGTTTTATATTACAGTGGAGGGATTTTGGCCCTCTTGTCTTAGCAGAATGTATCTAGTTCAGCTACAGGGGACAGTTTTTGAGCTAATTTGTGGACGACTTTTCTAATGAATCTTAAACCAGAGAATGTGAGAAACATGAATGAACTGTGAAAGCCAGAAAGATCTCGGTGATCAACACTCCAAGACTCTTTAAAACATCAGTGGCTGGAGAAGAGCTGAAAGCCATTGTAGAGCAGTGTATCTCACAGTCTTCTTCTGGTCCTCATGTGTTGCTGCTGGTGATGGATCACAGATTTTGGACCACTCTATCCATCTTCTTCAGCAGCTCTGTGATGTGTGGCCATGTCATTGGCATTTTTGTGATTACTGATGAAGTACAGTACTGCATTCTAGTTTTAGCCTGTTAGTTAGTGTGTGTATAATATGTGTGTGTATTGTATAATACATTGTATAATACAGAATGACATTTAATTCAAAGCCTTTTCTTCTCTATGGACTTAACTTACGGTGTACCATCCATATCAACAAAATAGGTCTTCCCACTAAAGAGCTAACACGTGTTCTGCATATCTTAATAGTTAAAAGATCATTTAATGAGTTTTCTGTTTTGTTTAGGGTTTGGTTTCAGCTTTTAAAGAAACATTATGTAAAAATTCTTTTGGGGTTTGCTTTTATTTTTATTTTCTAAAACATTCTAAAAAAGATATGACACCGTTCACAACTTTTCTAGTAGGAAATTTAGTCTGTAAAATGTCTAAGTTCTTATTTTCTTCTGCTGAAAACTTGCTAATTGAATAATTAAAATGATTAATTAAGATTCTTTTTATCCATTTCTGAACTGTGAAATTAAATTAAAACAGCATAGAAGCATGCATTACTAGTAAAATCAGTGGCAAAATCTTTATTGTGAATTAGCGTCAATGCCAGGACTACAGCTAATGCTAAAACTAGTGCTAAGCACTGCAGTGTAAAATAGATCCAATTTAATGATGACGTTCTATGTTCCCCCATGTAAAGTCAAATTAGCTTTCTTCCTATAAAAAAAAAAAAACATGAACAAACTGCTTTTTTGAGAAGGTGATTTGCAGCGCTGATCTGTAATTCTACAAGAAATTAAAACTTAAGACAAAATACGAAGCAAACTCATATTTGAAAGGAAGTAAAATCAGTTTATACATACACACAATCAAAGGAAAGTATTTGGACATTTGTTTTTGTTATATGAAGGATGCCTTTACCATTGCACCATTACTGCAGTAATCTCTGTAATGATGCCAATGCAAAACATGCCATGAAAGAACTCTATGTTGCTTCATGCAAACTTCATGTGGCACATCCGGATGCAGCCTCCTTTGTTGCTGGGGATTTTTATCATGCAAGCCTAAGGGCTGTACTGACCTTTCTTTGAATTGTCTTCTGTCCCACTAGAGTAAACACTATTCTAGATTTTGTGTACATCAGCACTGCTGATATACAATATAAAATTTACAGATCAACACCACTACCTGACCTCAGGCAATCTGAACATCTCTCTGTCTATTTCTTCTTTAAAATTCTAAACGATATTACACATTACATCCCAAATTAAAAAAATTGAAAAAACAGGGACCTTTGTGTCCTTCTAAAAAGCACATGACAGTCCCTTTAAGTCTGGGGATTCGAATGCATCTTTAAATATAAACTTGCATAGAAACAACAACTGACTCACATGAATGTTCCATCACATGTGGCAATGCCTCCAAGCCCTCGTGAACTACAAGTCACACATTCAACGCCCCAGCAGCCAGTGACCTTTCCTACTCTGACAACTACTTCTTTGCTCGCTTTTGTTTGGGAGAAGCTGTGCTCCCTCCAAATAACCAAACACTGCAATTCTCAATCAGTAACATTTGTAATCATTGAGAATGCTCACTTTGATAATGATTATGGTGTAGTCCAGTACTCCTGCCACCAAATGGCTACAGAAAGTCAATTCATCTGTAGCAGTAGAAGAAGAAGAGGCCATGTGCTGCTGAGAGCTACAAGCTGCAAACAGCTAAAGGTTGAAGCTATTGTTTCATCCTTTCGTAGGAAAATTTGATGTTTTTTTATGCCCAAAGTAAGTACCTCCAGAATGATTTGTTCTGTTTACACAATTTATACATGTAGAGGCTTGGATTCCACGTGGTACAATTGGTAGGGAAGTTTACATTGTTGAATTGTGCATGTAGAAGGATTTTTGCTGCCAGTGTGTAATGGATGAGGTGCTGAGATTAGTCAAAGGACAAACTTGTTTTGTGTACATCGATGATGTGGTGGTATATTCAGCAAATGAAAACCAACGCCTCAAAGATCTGGAAGAAGTGTTTAATTGTCTTAAAATAGCAGGGCTGATGCAGAACTTAAATAAATGACCTTATGAGGAAAGATTTAAAGTTTCTTGGTCATATAATTTCAGGTGAAAGAATACATGCAGACCCAGTCAAAGTCTGTGCTATCTGTGAATATCCTGGTCTATGCTGGTTGGTTTCATCGGTTCATACCCCATTTGTCATTAAAAGCACAACCTTTACATGCACGTAAATCAAACGTAAAGGAGTAAGATGGCACTGGACAGCTGAATGTCAAAAAGCTTTTGAAAACATTAAAACATTGCTAGCCTCTGCACCAGTCCTCATACCACCTAATGTTTATCAAAGATTTTGTGTGCAGACAGATGCAAGTGAAACTGTCCTCTGAGCAGTACTTACCCAAAAGAGGGATGGGCAAGAAAGAGTGATCGCTTATGCCTGTAGACTATTGGTTGGTGCTGAGAAATTATATTCTGTTTCAGAGAAAGAGTGTCTGGCAGTAGAGAAATGGAGTCACTATCTAGAAGGCTCTCACTAGTCATCCAAATCCCTCTTGATGGGCCATTCGTATACAAATCTTGATCTTAAAGTCGTTTACAGAAAGGGTAAATGCAAAAGGGTAAATGTGGTCCAGATGGTCTGTTTCGCAGTGGCCAAGAAGAAACAGATGGAAAACCAGCCATATGCAGGCAAATCTGGTGATCTGCCAATAGACTGGACTGATGTTTTAAACTCTCAAGAAAAAGATTTAGAGATTCAAGAGTGGATGAAACAGGCAGAATTACAAGCAGAAGGCAAAACACATATCCAGTATGTCTTACAAAATGGATACCTATTACGATGTGTTCCAAAGGAGAATGGAGGTCATGTGTTCCAACTAGTAATTCTCAAAGATCTAAAAGAGAAGAGGTTTTTACAACATGCTCATGATAATCCACTAAGTGGCCACCTAGGCAGGTTAAAAACTCTTCTGAGGTTACTCGATATAGCATACTGGCCCACGATAAGAAAGGATGTATGGACACATTGCAAGGAATGCCTTTGCCATAAATACAAGCCGAGAATAACCAAGCTGACTGGTACTCTATAGTCCACAGTCTAACCCATTCTGGAACCCGGATACATGCTATTATGGGTCCATTTCAGAGACAGAATGAGTACTTACTTGTGATTGTTGACTATTATGGCAAATGGAACCTTTTCCACTTCATGTAGCCAAAGCGCCTTCAATTGCCCATATCCTAATCAAAGATATTTTCACCTAATGGGGCACCCCAGCATACCAACAACACTTTAGCCAGACACGATTCTCTGATACACAAAGACTTGTGACTCTAGGATTTAGTATTGGCTTGTAAATACTGTATAAATATAATTTGCTTATATGACCTTTTGGTCTGGATGTAAATACATAATTTGTGCAAACCAGATTAGTTCAGATAAGTCATGGCTTTTATCCTCTGCACATAGTTCAAGTGGTCAGGTTGACTCCTGGTGAAAGTGTGGATGAAATGTAAAAGATTTTGATTGAGCAAGACAGTGTGATAGTTTCGTGTTTGTACTTTTGGTTGTTACATCATGCACATATTTTAGGTGTGGTGTCAGGGTAATTAGTCTTAGATTATTAATAGTTTCAGATTGTGACAAATGTAGATCTTCTCAGTTTGGGGTGGACCAATCAAACCAAGTCTTTTGTTTTGGTCATTTTGACATGCGGGATCATATCACCCTTATCCACACTTCATAAGAGGATGGTCATCCTTCATAAGAGATGAGTCTCCATGTTTAGAAATATATAATGCACATGTATTATTTTATGTACTTTGGCTTTAACATCAATCTCTGGTTTCAGTGGTTTTCTCTGGGTAGAATTGAACTGAATTACATTTGTATATAATTTATTCTTATTGATTATTCATTTGCTGTTATTTGTTTTGCTATCTGGTGTTGACCAGAGGAGAATGGGTGTACTTTTTGAGTCTTGGTTCCTCTCAGTGGTTCTTCGTGTCACTCTGGCTTGGTCTCCTGAGGCTTGAATCCAGATCTCTGTAAAGCTGCTTTCTTTGTGTGAGCAGGAGTTAAAGTGTTAAATAAGTAAACCTGACTTTACCTGACTTACATCACAATGAACATTGAACACAATGAACACAATGCATGTAACCTGAGCTCCCTTTTGTTAGTCAGGCAAGTCTAAAATATGCATTGTGGGAGGGTTAGGGAATTTGGTCTTTGGAATGTGGGTTTCAGTTTTACTGGACAAGTGTTGATCATATTGAAACTTCTCCACATTCTGATTTTTCTTTGCTGTGTAAAGTAAAGCTCTGGAATAGTTAATCAAATCACAAGCATTCTCTCTTATGCAACAGGATGTGATATGACCTTTATATAAGCTGCTGTGTTTCACAACAAGACCTGGACCCAGTTTATATTAAGCATCAGTCATACCTGTGTAGCTACACATTAATAATCCAGGCAACAACAAAGTAGCTACTGGTGATGCGTTACACATACAGTACAGCAATAAAGGGGTTTATCCAATCTAACAACTACATTTCAACAGGTTCTTTTGTCCTGTTTCAGCTATTAAGATATAGTTGTGTAATTAAATAAAAACTGAAATTGATTTATGTGTAATTACAGAACCTGTCCTGCTGTAATCCATCTGTAAGAACAAATACACCACTAGTAGTTACACTGCTATTACTACTTCATAGGTACATAACTATTAAAGACACACAAGGATAGTAACAGGAACAGCCAAAGAACTCGAGAAAGTTACATAAGAATACACAAGAGATAATATGCTGTTACTTTTTTTTTTCTTTTTGCTTACTATGTTTGAGAATTATGATAAAAGTCTAAAACCAAAACTGTCCAATTCATCCTTATCTTATGAAGTAGGCTCCATATATAATATAATGTCTAAGCATTCAATAACATTAATATTATACAGTGCCCTGCTCATTTCAAATCAATGATTACATGACAACACATTCCAGATTTTGATTTAAGGGCATTTGCATACATTTCTGTCTTAGTTGGTTGAAAATACAGTACTTTTTTACACAGTCTTTCTTATTTCACAGCACCATAATGTTTGGGAAAGTTGGGCAGTTTTATACGACCACCCTCCCTGCAGAAGCTTGGGGTTTAATCTCTCTACCAAGGCAAGCACACCATGCTTTACCAATAGGAATAACTCATAATGCTAAACTCACCCACCAGCACACCTGCTACATGATTGCATTGTAAGTTGCACTGAGTAAGAGTGTCAGCCAAATGCTGTAAATGAAGCATAGCAATTAAGTGTTTGAACAAGGCTACCTCCAACTACCTTAGTCTCATTAAAGAAAATGACAAAAGGCCCCCAACACTAAGCATAGTGTCTTTGAGTATTTCATTTGCCTTTTTAACTAACATTTAACACTAAGTCTGTTGTTTAGTGATGATGAATTTTATTATTTTCCATTTTAGACACAGATGACACATAAATGTTATTCATTGCCAGTTTATTCAAATAACTCAAAAGACAAAATTAGAGTTTTGTGAGAAACAGTGATAAAAGCTTCAATCAAATCATTGGTTAAAGGTAAAGGAATTAAAGTAAAATCAAACTGATTAAAATAAAGGAGAAAGAATGAATAAGCTTTGCCCTCTTAGTTATGTCTCTCTTGTGTCCATATGTGCAGAGCTGAGCTTTAACCCTTTCATTGCCCTTTAGCTGGTAAGCTTGGAAGGCCCATATCTTCGTCTTTCTTAATTTTCATTGGCTTTGAGCCAATGAGAATCAGTCATTGTTGCCAAGCACACTTTATCTCCAAATTGGACATTTGTCCCTAAGGGTCCGTGCAATTTATGGCAGTGTAACATCAGACAACCTACTATACTACTCACATGCTCATACTTTAGTTTATTATTGTTCTTAAAATGAACTTTTTAAAGCACTCTCATCTGTGATCAGGAGATAATTGAGCCTTAAGGAAAATATGATATCATGTCCTGAGCTCTAACAAACATAGACCAGGCTGTTCTTAGATTCTATCAAAAACCTTCTACTGATTAGACACTGATGCATGTCTTGAAATAAAAAAAACATGATCACTATATTTTTGGAGTAGATGTTTAATGAATTCTTAACAGAGTATCAGTAACACATCAGCAGCAGATCAGTGCAGCAACAGCAGTGAAGCGTCTGAATACACTGAGGTAAAGATCCTGAAGATGATCTGTTGATGCTTTACTGACATTCAGTAGATTTACTGTTCCTCTGTTGGGGTAAAATGGTGATGCCCTCTGCCTATTGTTGAGCCCCCCTGGTTCTACAGCCTACTTTGGGTGTCTGGGATTTTCAGCCTTGGAGTCTTTGTCCTTCTGCCAAGAACATTAGAAAGAAGACAAAACATACGGATTAATCATACGGATAAATCAAGATGAGGAAAAACATTTAGAAGATACAGTTACACAACATCAAGGATGTTCATAGACGTGCTTGCCAACCTTGCCATAAGGTCGGCAGAAAAACATTACAATAAAAACGATGGTGTGACAGAGACCTGAAGTGATTATTGGGTGTCCTGCTTCTTATAATCTTTTGGATCCTCCAACCATTCAGGAGTGGGGAAGTCTTTGTCCTCTTGCAAAGGCAGTCTGTTACTGGGCCCTTCTGCCTCCGCCTGTGCACCAGTAGTGCATTGACCAGCTTGTGCAGGTGTGGGTCGCAGGGATGGGGTTGGGTTGGCTGCCTGCATGTTCTGCTGGTCGGCAGGTTGCCTTGTTGAATTCTCATGCACTCTGGTCTCAGAGGTTTCTGCCGCATTTAAAAAAAGAAAGTCCTTAATAACACACTTACCTAACACCTTTCAGAATGTTCTTTTGTTTTTGTTTTGAGATAAAAGGCAAAAAATAAAATTCTGCCAGTTATATTTAAAATATTCCAGCTATTAGTAGATCAATAGCAGCTGGTTGGGCATCTCCTGAGCTGAACATGGACTTCTCTTGATTTGGAGAGAACAGATGAATTCAGTAGAAGTCTTCAGTAAAAGTCTCTTACATTTTCATAAGATGTTGTTGAGATGTTTTTTTTTATTCAAAAAGGACCAATCTGAATAAAGTTTCTCTAAAGATTTCATAAAGTTGGATCAGGACCCATAAACCCTTATCTATAAAAAATAATAAATCATCATGCATCCAAAACTTACGTTTCCTGCCATGGCAGGCATTAACAAGTGTATGGGCCATTTGCACTTTACAAATTTATATTTATAGCCTACCTTGTTTGTCTGACATGTTTGATAATAAAGGAGTAGGGAAGTCTTTGTCCTCCTGCGAATAACATCAAAAAGAAGACAAAACAGAAAGAAGAATCAAGACGAGGAAAAACATTTAGAAGATACAGTTACACAACATCAAGAATGTTCATAGACGTGCTTGCCAACCTTGCCATAAGGTCGGCAGAAAAACATTACAATAAAAACGACGTTTCTAGAGCCTAAGAGAGGAGAAATAAATTTGGAGCTAATAATAATAATAATAATAAGAAGAAGAAGACGAAACTTGACATTTGCAACAAATAAAAAGCTGATTTTGTATTTTGTATTATCTATTGTTTGCTACTGATTAACACAGTAGTTTAGGTACTTACTTTAAAAAGCAGGATAGACGTGAAGCACCTTCTGTATGATGACAATGTGATGTCCACTAATATTTCAGGCATTTAAACACTGAGGTTTTTCATGCCACGCCCGTCTTTTTACACAGGCAAATCTGCATTGGGAGGCCCATCTACAGATGAGCAATGAATGTTATTCTATTGCAGGGGTAGGGACAGGTGGCAAGACAAACTGAATGAAGAACAGCATCAGGCCCTTTGTAATATTCTTCTGTTGGCCTTTCATAAAGCAAAATATGCACGTACCATGCAGTCATATGATGAGGACATTGAGCAGTCAATCCGTTCTGAACTGAATGAAAAACTGAAAGCAGACAAATTTCCGGGTGTTCTTTTTGATGGATGAGAAGACATAAAAGTAGAGCAAGAAATTGTGTACAATGTGTCTGGGAGTTTTCCTCTGATTTCCTTGGATTAATTAATCTGGGTGTGAATCGAACTGCAGAGGACATAGTGAATGGGCTTCTGCAGCTCTTCCATGATTGTGGTTTAGGAGAAACTGGTTTCAGTGTGCACTGCCGGAGCTCCAGTCAGCGTTGGAGTTTACAATGCACATCCACAGAAACATGACAACAGAGACATTTGACCCAAAGCCAGCTTTTGACGAGAAAGAAGTCAGTCTTCATCATCCACCATATTTAAAAGAGAGGAAGAAAGTGAGGAGAGCAGTCAGGAAGGCAGTGACTACTTTGAGAACCAGACCAAAAATTGTATGTGCACCCCTGATTGGTATATAAAGAAGCATTATGCAAGAATTGGTATTTTTTGCTCCTGGGCCACCCCTACAGTTAGGTAGTGTAGTTTACTTTTATCCAATTTCCATAAACACAAATTGCAATTAAAGCGCCCCCTCATGGACATATGTAAGTAGAGACTACTGCAACTCTCTCCTGGCTGGCTCGTGGTGGCTCGGCTTGTCTTTAACCTTCTGAAGTTCATGTCACTCCTCTGCTGCGCTCCCTTCACTGGCTCCCTGGAGCCGCTCGCATCAGATTCAAAACCCTGACGCTGGCCTACAAAGTCAAAAACTGACCAGCCTCACCCCTACCAAATGGTCAGAACTTGATCTGTACCTCGAACCCTTCAAGCTTCAAGTACAGCCCGTCTTGACTCGCCTTCAGATGCATGGTAGACATGCATCAAGACTCTTCTCTGTCCTGGCACACAAGTGATGTAATGAACTGGCTGTTCCTTACAGTCTTCAAACACAGACTTAAGACTTATCTTTTTATATTGCATTTAAACGAGCACTGAGATTTTTAAAGAGAGTGTTGCACTTATGATGTGTGTTTTTCTCTATGGGCATGATGTCTGTATATTTTTGTCTAGGTAGCAGCACTGGCTTTTGTTTCTGGCAGTTTTGATTCTAACCTATTTTATTCTGGCTATTTTGTTCTGGATTTATGCCAAATGACTAACATGTAATACAGTTAATAGAGCATCAACATGATTCTAAAGCTGATATTTAATGTACGACCAATACAGAATGTTGCTTTTTCTTATCATATGACTGAAATTGCTTCTTGGGTTTACACTGTGTGACAAGACAGATTCAAGTAAATTAGTGTCAAGTGGAATTGATCTGTTTGGTAAATTTTGACTAAGAGAAGTAATTTGGCGTACCTCGCCTGGCGTAGCTCTGTGCGACATATTTACTTAAACATATGTAAATTGAACAGAAACGGATATGAACTAACCTTGACGAATCAAAGAGAAAAAAGAAAAATCCATTTTAGTTTTTGCCAATAAAAATTACAATGAACTGCTTCTTTTGATTTTTATGTATGGAGGTTGGGGGGTTGGTTGTTGTTAGTTGTTGTTCTTTGATGATCTTCTTCTTCACCAGTTATAGATGAAACATAGATTAGTGCACCTGCTTCTGAAACTCAAGTGCTAACCCTAATTGGTTGCTCTTGTCAGTCCCGCTGCCCACAGACCCAAATAAGGTGTTTGAGTTACACCTGGGACTGGGGGATATTTAAGGAGCCTTGACACCGCCATTCGGTGCCGAGAATTGTACGTACTGGAGCCTCCAGGACTACCTGAGGTTCCGCATTGGTTTTAGGTGTGCTTAGGACGGTTCAGAATTCACCCACGTATCCTGGCCACTCGCGTATCAAGTGAGGCTCGCTCGCTTCCTGTTTGGAAGCTCATGGTACCCGTGCTCCAGCAAGGCGACCCACGCTCTCAGCGGCGTGCAGGTTTGGTCGGACTTGACGTTTGGTCTAGTGTCTGGTTCCCCAGCCAGCCACCCCCCCTCCCCTCGTTTGGTTATCGAACGTAGCTCAGGTTTTAGTTTAAATTTTCTTTCTTGGGTAATATAAAATGTCATCATACACTTGCTTCAATGATTGATCTGTTGCAGCAGGTTGTGTCCTCTGAGGGAAGAATCAGAGAACAGTTGGTTTTATAATGTATTTATTCTGAAATAGTGAGTCAAAAAAACAAACAGATCCTCTTCAAAACTTTATTTTGTTTTATTAACAAAAAAATGTTAGTAGCCTAAACTATTTTCTCACTGTAATTTGTGAAGATTGTTTATTTAAAACTTAAAAAAGTTCATATTAAAAACTGTTAAAGTCCTCATCCTAAGTCAGGTATACATTGACACATGACAGTAATTTAACAGTACAGAGCTGAATCATGTCAGTGTTCACAAATGAAACATTGGTTCCACCTAGTGGTCTCTCGCTATATTTCTCTCACTTTCTGTTAAATGTTCACTATTTATTTTGGCATAACTGGATAATGAAAGTTCAGTACATGGAAGTGACAAACTGTGAACTACAAACACTGTCCACTAGAGGAAGCTCTAGTCAAAGTCAATGGAAGTCAACGTAAGAAATTTGGGAGCATTTCTATTGGTCCGTTCATCATAAAATTCTGATGCAGTATTAAGACTAACTGTCAGATTCTGAGAATATGGAAAAACAACATTCTCAAGCTTTACCCAGAGTGTTTGCCCTTGTGTGAGATGTGCTTAGACATGTTAGAACACACAATACAGACAGATAATAATGTGTTTTTGTTTTTTTAGGCTTAAAGAAAATGAAAGCACTCTGCAGCTCTTTCAGTTTAGAACATCTACAGGCCAAATAGAGCAGATCCCTCATTACACTGCACCACAGATTACAAGATTACAATATAGTAAACTTCTGTCACTCAGTGTAAGCTTGTGAAAGAGGGTTCTATGATATTTAAGTAAACAACGTTAATAAATAATTTAAGAAGAAAATTCTTCACATTATTTTAATGAGCTGAAAAAACGGTGACAACCCCATACGAATGAGACCCACCCTTTCTCTGGTAAAGTGTGGGAGTGGTATTACTGTGATATAAAAATGATACTAAAACCAACTGA
>NC_132892.1:32808975-32831475 GCF_030463535.1 Salminus brasiliensis
ATTCTGGTACCATAAAGTACCATGTTTGTTTAAGGATAAAGAACCTTTTAAAGACTTGGTGTAAATGGAGATGGAGATGGTTTTATTGACCCCAAATGAAAACATGATTTCAAAAGTGGTTGTAATTGTTTTACAGGAGCTTAATTTGTGTGAACATCTTCCAGAATATTTATAGTTGGGGCCAAGTGTGTCCAACAGTTTTTTGTTGCATTGTAATGATACGCTTGAATGAAGAGATGCTCCAATACATTTTACTTTAAAAGTTTTTGATGAAAGCTTTTTTTCCAGAGATTGGCTAAAAAGTATTATTAGAGTAAAATGACTAAAAACATTAAATGCTTAAATATACAAGACCTTATCTGTTGTGCACACAAACCACAAATAGTATATTAAACATATTTAATTATTCTTTGATAATTATCCTTTAATAGCATTCTTAAAAAAATGTATGTATATATATATATATATATATATATATATAATACACATGTCTGTTTAATTTTACAGTAAATGGACACTGGTTGCACTGGTTGTCCATTCTTCCATATTTCCCTACACTACAGTTGGTTGCTATGAATGAATGCTATTATTATCATTTAGACATTCATATTGTTGTGATGCAACATCTGTCTTACTGTCTTAACTAGCTTTTGTTTGGTTAACAGATTTGATTTCACATCAAAAGGATAAATGGCCTGCAGTAATGGTATGTGAGACTGATTTCCTGCTTATGCCTTTTAGAATTGATCTAATGAAGATGATGAAAACATGTTTACTAAACAACTATGAACCTGCTTCTGTGAACTGGATCTCTAAACTCTTTCAATCTGATTTCTGGATGCTGCACGGTGCAGAGACTGATGTCAGTAATAGACTCTTTTTGCAGGTGTAAAGACAATAGACTAATAATCGGGTTATCAGGAAAAAAGGTTGTCTACAGATGTATGACACTTACATGGGCAAGTGTCAAATTTAAGTTTGAAATGTTCATCAAACTAATTACAAAACATTATCTGTTCATTCTGGACAGTGTATCTGTATTCAACTTCATCCCAGGAATTTACAAAATAGCACTACCACACAAAAATCTCCAAAATTGCTTTACAGGAGAAGGAATAATTTCAACTTTCAATGGAAGTTAATATAAAAATATATTATATATTTAGTCGTTTTGGAGCTTTACTTTTGGTCCATTGATCCATAATGTTTATTATTTTTAACACAATGTTATAGAAAAGCTGTCAGATTAATGTCATGAAGAAGAAGTGTAAAAATTTAGATATGTTAGGAGCAGAAATAGAGAACATTTATGTATTACAGTGAGAATATGCTAGTATTAACATTGTTTTATTAACCACAGGTTAAAAGGCTTGAATTGACTGGACTCTTGTTGCCTTGTTGCCCACCCCGATCTAACAGAATTTTACCATAATTGATTAAATTTGACACTTTGAGCTCATCTTTATGTTTATGTTTGCCTTTGGAGCTGTTGTTTATTAGATCTCTTTTTGACAGGCACATATTTTGAATATGAGAAGCTTGGTGGACAGTGAAACAGTGGATAAACAGTGATTGGAAAAGTAAATAAGCAAACATTTATGAATGAAACTGAACATGATTATTTTTTATTAATATTTATATTATTTTTTTTTGGCTGCAACACAATTGTGAATTACTGTGCTGCTAGTATAGATTACTGCAGCAAGTTAAAACAAGCCCTTGACAGAAGGTGCCTCCTAATAACCAAATATGCCTTTGGTGCATGCCCATGAAAATCCATCTGATTGCTTCAGTGACAGGCATGCATGCAGAAAACAGTTGTAAGTAGAACTCAAACGATGTGACCAAAGACAAAAATGTCTGGAGACGCACTAGTTGACTAATAGAAAGAATGGATCTTTTTAGATGGTCTGCGGATGGTGCTGCTGGGTAAGACTGGATCAGGAAAGAGTACAACAGGAAACACCATCCTGGGCAGAGAGGCATTTAAGGTGGACCTCTCACCTGGTTCTGTAACAAAGAAATCTGAAAAACAAGAAGGCATCGTTGAAGGCAGAAGGGTCTCAGTGATTGACACTCCAGGGCCTTTTAGTACTTCACTGACCCAGGAAGAACTGACAACTGAGGTAATCCGCTGCCTCTCGCTGTCTTCTCCTGGACCTCACATGTTCCTGCTGGTGATCAGACTTGGTGTAAGATTCACAGAGGAAGAATGGAACAATGTCAGGTGGATCCAGGAGAACTTTGGAAAAGAAGCTCTGAAGAAATATACAGTAGTGTTATACCTTGGTGAGCCAAAGGGACAATCGATGGACTTTACCAATCACTGCTCTGAACTTGAGAACTTTGTCAGCAACATTTCTGACAAATATTTTGTCCTCGGCAAAAACAACTACTCCCAAGTCACCAAGCTGATGGAGCTGATTGAAGACAATGTGATGAAAAATGGTGGACAACAATATGCTCCTAAAATGTTCTACAAAGCTCAGGAAAAGCTAGAAGGACTTGAGCAAATGAAGCAAAAGGAAATTGACAAGCGGAACATGCACAAGCAAAGAATAAAAACTGCAATTATTATCGGATGTGGCATGATCTTTAGATATGCCTGGACTGCTACACAGAACTATTTTAATATCGCAAATGAAATCAAAGAACTATGTATATTAATCAAAGATCCACATGTAATTATATATAATTTGTTGTAACTTTATCTATACCTGCATCAGTAACTTGGTACAATCTAGTTTGATTATATTTATTTTCATATTTTAACAGGAACACTAATAAATGAAGCCAAAACGTCAACAGAGAGTTGAGAAGAATGTTGACTCATACTCCCTGAGATAGCTGAGATGTAGCTTCAGATGACACTAATCTGATGCCATCATGAATAATTCGATGCTTTTATTTTTCAGGCATTGAAAGAACACTGAACACTAAACAAAAGCTAGTCTCTCAAAAATTGCTTATAAATTGAATGGGCTTTGTTATATATATGGGATGGGTATGGGATGGGTAAAACAAGAATGATGATGGCAGTGATGGGTGTAGCTGTGACATTGGGCTTAATGAAGAAGCTTCATCAGGCTTAATGCGGTGAAAATGACTAAATGAACACTAAATGAACAATGTAAATTTCTATAGTCTATAAACAATGCACTTCATTTGCCTACAAACTATAAGGACTGCTCTGAAGTACTTTCATATTGTGTAAAATATTGCTAAAAATAAGTTATTACTGGGGTTTTTTATTAATTTAATTGAAATTGTTACAAAGGTACTGTGCCAATAATGTAATTTTAACTAATGTCTTTTAGATCTGCAATATTATCTTGCTCTCACAATGGAGATAATGAACACTGTAGTTTTACTTTCATTGAGTTTGGTTCAATAGCATTTCAACATCATGATCACTGCATACATGATACACACTGGGTAGATTGTGGCTGAATGGAATAGTGGAATGTAGTAGCAGGTTGGGACAGGACAACGCTGAATAATTATTAACGATTGGATTTATTTACAACAGTGAAGACAAATACAAAATAAACCGATTTAAAAGGTTAACATAAAAGTAAAAAGAGTCTTAGGCCACAAGACCATAGAACTGTCCTCTTAGCTCTACTCCTTCTTAGTCTTCCTTGCTAAACCAGATAAACCATTCCCTACCGCTTATAGGGTTAGCCCCGCCCCTGCAGCACCTGAGCCGAACCACTACCCTCTCCAGGGGTGTTGCTGTCGTATAAGAGTGGATTAAAACAAGCATAAATAAAAACCGTAATAATCAGTAATATTACCATATTAGCATCATGTTTTAAATACAGCACACATTTCCTCACCTGTCTCATTCTGGTTCTGTAACAGGGTGTAAAAAAACATCACCCCTCTTGTAAGCTAGCTGTGGACCCCTCGGCATGCTCATGAGTGAGCTCCATCCGCTAGCATACAGACAACAGGTATCACAGGTAAGCGTCCAGGTAACTATTACAAACACACATGCATACTTAGAGGCGTTTGCCTCATCACACATATGGTCAAATAATGGCCAAAATATCATGAATATCACCAGTCTGTAAAGCATGAAGTGGGAAATGACATGGTTTGGGGCTGGTTTGCTGCAGCATGGCCTGACTCATAGGGCATAATAACTCTATCTACACCCTCACTCTGCTTTGTCTGTACATGAAACCTGCCAAACCAAACAGTCTGGATCAAAGTTTCAAGTCCAGTCACGTAAATGAGCGTACCGTACTGATATAACCAAACCTTACAGGAAGGGAATACAGCACAGAGAGGAAGCAGAAGTTCCCTATGATTTTATCTCCTTTTAAACTCTAAAAGGACGAGGGGTTGAAGGTATGAACAAGACAACAATACATGAGGCTTTAAAAGATCACCTCCTTCCAGTATGTTTGGATATTTTAATATTCAACTATCAATTTGTCAAAGTTGTCTGCATTGTTATGGTCTCTGTTCATAAAATATAGATACCATATTCTGTAAGATATGTCTAACCAGCTTGTGAGACCAAGAAGGGTTGGAACACAGAGCAAGTCTATTGCCTTCAAAGGTGTCTGATGTGGTTTTTGATGAGTTCAAGACTCTGAACAGGGCGGATAAGTTCTTCCACAACAAACGTGGCCAATCTTGAAAAGTCTTGTTCTCTAAAGTATGCAGGTCCTGGTTTCCTGCTGTAAGACACCACATTCACCTCATTATAGGGCTTGTTAATAAGTTGGTGGTTCCTAGAGATGGTGCTAAAGTATTTTGGTAGATATTAACATTGAAAGCACAAGCAGCTTGCCCAGTCCCTGGAGAAAATAATTGACCACATGATAGGACTTCCTGGAGCAGAGAATACAGCACAGAGAGGAAGCAGCAATTTCCTATGATTTTATCTCCTTTTAAACTCTAAAAGGACGAGGGGTTGAAGGTATGTAGAACAAGACAACAATACATGAGGCTTTAAGAGATCACCTCCTTCCAGTATGTCTGGATATTCAACTTTGAATTTATTGACAAGCTGATTACAATATAATGGTCTATGGCTCTTTGTCTGCATTGTTATTGTGTCTTTTACTGAAATATGGATGTTCTATTGATATTCTGTATGATATATCTAACCAGCTTGGGAGACCAAGGAGGGTTGGAACGTAGAGTAAGTGTATTGACCTCAAAGGTGACGCTGAACAGGGCGGGCAAGTTCTTCCACAACAAACGTGGCCAATTGTCTTTCGTGGAACCTTGGATCTTGCTTGAAAAGGTCCTGGTTTCCTGCTGTAAGACACCACTATGGTGGTTCCTGGAAATGGTGCTGATGTATTTTGGTAGGTATTAACATTGTGTATCAAAATGAATCTCTAGATCCGTGGTTCCCAACCTTGGTTCAGGAGAACCCTCAGCCCTGCACATTTTTTGGGAACCACTGATCTGAGCTTGTCATTGCATGCTGGAGGAAGGGGGCAGCTAGGCCAGCTAAGCGTTATGGCTTGTCGCCACAAGATGGAGGCAAAAAGCAGCAAGTCAGCTCATCGTTGGCAATCTGCTGGTCTACTAAAGAAGTGTTCTCAAAGTGCTCAAGAGTCTTTCTTGATGCTTTTACCCATGAGTAATTTCTTGCTGATGTCTCTGGCCAAATCAAACCTATATTCATCTGCCAAACTGCAAGAAGATTACCTTTGAAATTTCGAAGCAATGAACTCCCAACATTTTTCAGGGTCCATTTCTGAGAGGACTTGGGTGAATAGTAGAGTGGTCACCTTACTGACTTGTGTCTAGCAATGTCTTAACTTGGAGGAGCTTTAAATTATTAGTGTATTTAAACTAGCTGAAGTTTTTCTTGGGGAAATAGCAAAGCACTTTTGTAAGTCACTCTGGATAAGAGTGTCTGCTAAATGCTGGAAATGTAAATGTACTCTCGGAAGAGGAGGGTCTTTAGTCAGACACCCAGGGGAAGTTCGTTCCTCCACTTCGGTGCAGGACAAAAAAAAGTCTGAACGCTCGTCTTCTGTGGATCTTAGTTGTAAGAATATTATATGATTATTTCACTGATTTTACTAATTATTACTTCTAATTATTACTTGCGTGGGGAAGTGAGCTTGAGATCGGAAGACCAGTTCAAATCCGACTGGCAGGTAAGAATTGGGGTTGGGGGGAGTGAAGGCTGTCTCCTCTCTTAATCCATGGCCCTTGAGCAAAGCACCTAACCCTCAACTGCTCCCCCGGTGCTGGAGTTGGCTGCCCACCACTCCGGATGTGTGTGTTCTCATTGCCCCTATTAACTATCATTACTCTGACCATCACCTCCATGACGGGTCAGGTCCCCTTTGTGAGTCTTGGTTCCTCCCAAGGTTTCTTCCTCCAGCTCTGAGGGAGGTTCTCCTTGCCACTGTCGCTGTTGGGGTCTGCTCACTGGGGGTCTTTGATCCATCATGTCATCTTATGTTATTTCTTTTTTTTGTCTAATTATGTAAAGCTGCTTTGTGATGACAACAGTTATAAAAAGCTATACAAATAAATTTGACTTGACTAGTGTGTGTGTGTTCACCACTATGGATGGGATAAATTCAGAGGATACATTTCTGTACTTTATTCCACTGGGAAATCATTTTACGTTATTTCTTGACAGCTAAATTATCTTAGAAAAAATATTAATGAATAGAATAAGATGTTTTTGTAGACACAATCATTTAAAACAAATAAAAATAAGTAAGAAAAAGGTTAATACATCATAAAATATTACTACAGCCATCTCAACATGCAGATTACATTAGTTAAGATCATTTTTGGAAGTGTCCCACCTGCACTGTTGGCCTCGTTGAAAGTTATTGGGTTTATAGACGGAGACGGAGTTACAATGTCCGATGTTGTATGTATGTAATTTCCATAATTCTGTTTTGTTTTCACAGTGAAAAGCCTGTAATTCCTCCTGGAATCACTAATGGAAGCTTTGGGATGAGGATAAAGATGAACAGAAGGCAATAGCAAACTGCTAGGCTGACTAACACTTCAGAGCATCATTGGGAAGGTCAGGAGGACCAGGAGGACCAGGAGGACCACTGTACTTACAGTGATTGTGCTGCTGGATTTAACAACAGCTGCCATGGTGAGAGAACCATCAACAGGAGTAGCCATGGAAACATGTGAGGCAGGGCTGTGGATGTACAAGAAGACTGGTATGGCAATATGTCTGGTGGGCGAGGTCTCGGAGCCTGAGGAGACTGCAGTAGAAACAGAAAGAATGCAGGCAGAGGTTACGGCTGTGAGGATCTCCGGGACATTGGGAGCTTTGATCATGGTGATCCTGCAACTGGTGGTGATCGAGACAGTGGTGTTTGGGGCTCTGAAAAAAACAATGGTAACAAGAAGGTTGGTCAATTACCTCTCCAGTGTCTCTGGCTTCATCATTGCTGCCCTGGTGGTCTGGATCCTGCACTGGTCTGGGGCTTATGCTGCCACCGTGGCTGTGAGGGTGCTCGGTGTGGAGGGTATAGTGGCTGGTGGTGTGGCGGCAGCTGCTGGAGCCACAGTCACCACGGTAGCAGTGGCAGTAGTGGCAGGATGGACATCCAGAGGGGTCAGGAAACAGATATTAGCCAGGCTGAAAGGAACTACATTTATCGACAGGGTGCTGATATTTATACTGAGAATTGTTTTCAATAAATTTCTATAAGAAATAAAAATGACTGCAATTGATTTATTTATTTATATTATTGTTGCCTCCTCATTCAAGTGGTGGAGTGGAGTGTTTCCTGAACAACCGGCCATTATATCAGTCAAGCATCTCTTGAATACCACAACCAATTTGAGTATTAGTATTATATAATATCAAGTATTATGAGATTCTTGATGATCTAGGTCCAGTGTTTGTTAGCAGCATTAGCCTAGCATCTCCCATTCTAAATTTAATACATTTGAAGTACATTTTAGATACACCATATGTCTAAATATTTGTGGACACTCCTTCTCTGAATGTATTTAGCTACCCATTGATGACAAAGATGTGCAAAAGCACAAGCAGCTTGCCCAGTCCCTGGAGAAAATAATTGGCCACATAATAGGACTCCCTGGAGCAGGTAAATATGGATCTATGGGCACGATGCTGACTAATGTCAGGCGTGAGCTAGAGGGGGACATAATAAAGCCCCCCAGCATTGAGGAGCTGTGGAGCAGTGGAAGAACTGTGTTCTCTGGAATGATTTTGGTTGAGCTCCAGATTGGTTGTGGTGATGGTGATCATCCAACATCCTGACCTGGCCTTCCTTCCTGGACAGTAGTGACAGTTATTTAAACAGAAGCAGGATTAACTCTTTTTAATACCCTTGACTACGGAAGAAGCAATGAATGAGCAGGTGTCCCAATACTTTTGTCCATGTAGTGTACAAAACATGTCTTGGCTGCTGGACAGTGACCAGTCATGTTTATTTGATTGAGATCTATGATCTCAAGCCCTGAATTAAAACCCATAAACTGTATTGATTATTTAATTATAGTTTTAGTTTAATAAGAAGAATTATTAATAAGAATTATAGGAGCATATTACAATATATTTACATATATACATAATATATTTGCATGGTCACTTCCAAAACAAATATGCAATCCCAAAAAAATGGAAACGGCTCCTCTGTAGAGATTGTTAAGAGCACCAAGTTCCTTGCTGTCCACTTAGCGGAGAACCTCACCTGGTCCCTGAACTCAGCTCTACAGCCAAGAAAGCCCAACAGCGTCTCTACTTCCTCCGGAAGCTGAGAAAGGCCCGTCTCCCTCCACCCATCCTCACCCTCTTCTATAGAGGGACCATAGAGAGCACCCTGAGCAGCTGCATCACTGCCTGGTTTGGGACCTGCACAGCCTCTGACCGCAAGTCCCTCCAACGTATTGTGAGGACAGCTGAGAGGATCATCAGAGTCTCTCTCCCCTCCGTCATGGACATTTACACCACCCGCTGCATCCGCAAAGCAACCAGCATTGTGGATGACTCCACCCAGAAACAGACTGTTCTCCCTCCTGCCATCAGGAAGAAGGTACCGCAGCATCCGGTCCAACATGACCAGACTCTGCAATAGCTTCTTCCCTCAAGCCATCAGACTTCTCAACTCCAGAGACTGAACCCAGATAAAATGGGAAGCATTTTGCACTAATAACTTTACTACCTCAATATTTATTGCACACTGCATAATTTGCACACTACCCCCAATTATTTATTATTCTCTGTCTGTACTGTGTTGTGTTCTGTCTTTACTGTTTTGTGTTGTCTGTCTGCACTTGTTTGTGTTGCACTTGTGTTCTGTCTGCACTGTGTCTATGTTGCTCCATGGTCCTGGAGGAACGTTGTTTCGTTTGAGTCCGTTCCTGTGATGTGGATCAATTATATCAATTATGTGGATAATAATGTATCGATTATAAACAATATGACTGTTTTTTCATGTGTTTCCAAGTCTACTCCCAGACAAACTTTCCGCTAATATGCTGTCAGCAGAACTACGGCACATTAAAATGTTCCTATTTTTGCCTGGTCTCTGCTAAAATTTTCAATAACAGGCGAATATTTTTATATCTGTGATTATTCTAATGATAGCTCATTTACATGAAACCACCCTGGCCTTATTATATTAGACTCATCAGCATATTCTCCATTCTACTGAGGAGCTATTGATGATGGCCTGACATGAGGTCGCTTTTTCTCTCGTGGTCCAGACTGACCTACTTACAGAACAACAGTATAGAGGAGATCAGGCTTTGATGAAAAACGTGATCTGACATCTTTCAAATGTATTTAATAATGATAATAGTGCTCATAAATGATGGCGTTAAGGGGAACTCGAGAGGCACGTGAATGTTCGTCATGTGTTTACCCACGGCTGATTCACCCAAACCATGTGGCCTTCAAAAATGGGACAAAGTAAACAGGCCCTGGATCAGAGCAGTGAGCCCTGACTGAGATGATCGGTAGAAGAGGAGAAACTGACCCTACGTCAGCACTTTTACTCAGAACAGAGCTGTTTACTAAAGAATCGCTGGCTCCACCTAGTGGTCTCTCATTCTCTCACAGACTCTCTCTCTCATGTGAATAGCTCTCTGATTGCAGTCTGTCTTCACCTCTTTATCTGCCTGGACTTTGCGTGAGAAGCCTTTCTCCATCCTGCACTGACCTTATCACCCTTCCCTCCATTCAGGGGAGAAAAACACCCGGCTGCTACGAAATGGGGAAGCCAGTTCACATTCATGGTCTAGCTTATGTTATTGTATCAATAAATGCATACATTTGCTATGAATGTTGCTATAAATTCATAGTACTTAAGTGCATAATTTGAAGTAGTTACAAAATAATTAAAAAGTCACTGAATTAAATAAATTGTAGTAGTTACTGAATAATTCAAAATAGATTCCAAATAGTTCAGATGTATAAAAAATGAAAAAAAATAATTCATAGTAATTAATTAAACATTTCATTACTGAATAATTAAAAGTAGGCAATTAGACATTTAAATGTCATTCAATAATTTATTTTGAGTAAATCATCGTAGATACTGAATAATTAATATAAAAAAACACTTTTTATTCATAGATCTTTTTATTCATAGTGTTCGCATCATTCAGAATAGTTGTGGAGGATTGTGCACATTGAATACTGAAACATTCAAAGTAGAAACTAAATGATTAATATTTTTATAGTATAAACATTTATATAGTATAAATAATTTATAGTATAAATAAATATTCAATAACTGTGATTTGTAGAACACACTGAATAAATGATGGTAGTTAATAAATAATTAAAAATAGATTCCAAATAGTTCAGAAGTATAATTAACTTAAAAACATTAATTTATAGTAATTGATTAAACATTTCATAGTAGTTACTGATTAATTAAAAATAGGCAATGAGTCAGTTAAATGTTATTCAATAATTTATATTGAACACTGAGGAAATCATCGTAGATACTGAATAATTAATAGGAAAAAAATCTTTAATTCATAGTGTTTACTGAATCATTCAGAATAGGTGTTGAGGATTTCAGATCACTGAATAATGCACATTTAATACTAAATCATTCAAAGTAGAAACTAAATAATTAATACAAGATATGAATAATTTATAGTATAAATAAATATTAAATAACTGATTGATTTGTAGAACATAATAAATAATATAAGTAAATGATAGTAGGCTGTGAACAGCTCATAGTGGATACACAACAGATTATATGGAATAATGAATAATTTAAACTAGACATTAAATAATTAATTATACTTAAATGATCAAAACATGTGATTACAAAATAATTAAAATACTGAATAATGAATAATTAATTAAATGTTACAGTGGTTATTGTATAATAAGCCCTAAGATAAAAAGACTGAATGATAGAGTTGAAGCGTAAACCTTTATTTAGGCTAAATGAGATTTGTTGAGAATGAGGTAACAGAAGACCTGAACACACTGTGTACACACACACACACACACACACATACACACACACACACACACACACACACACATACACACACACACACATGCATACACACAGTCTGCCAGGTGTTAGATAGCCTTTTTAAATGCCACCATGCTGATAACCCATAGAGATATGACTGAAAACCAATTTACACACACACACACACACACACACACACACACACACACACACAGAGAGAATGTGTATTAACGCAGGGATTAAATAGCACCTGCTAAAGGTCATTTATGTAAGAGTAAGTAAGAAGCTGCACTTGCCCTCAAACAGGCTCACAACCATTTATTATTCTGCTCAATTACAACCACTAGCCACATTTCTACCCCCCCCCCCCACCATGATTGGATTTCCATAACTTCACAGCATTGCTGTAAGGATTTGATTGCATTCAGTGAAAAGACCATTAGTAAGGTCAGGATGATGATCACCACCCCACCTCATCATCCCCAACTCCTCCCAAAAGTACTGGATGGAGCTCCACCACCATCCATCATTCCAGAGAACACAGTTCCTCCACTGCTCCACAGCTCCTCAATGCTGGGGGGCTTTATTATACCCCTCTAGTCCACGCCTGGCATTATTAGGCAGCATGGAGCCAATAGGGTCATGATGCTGATCTGCTCCAGATGGTCCTATTCTATTGGCAGTTCTTCTTCTTCTCTACAGGGACTAGACAAGCTGTGTGTGCATTTGCACATCTGTGTCAGTAGCTGAATACATTCATTAGAACAGGTGTCCACAAACATTTGGACACAAACAAATATAAAAAATGAATGATGAAAATAATGACTGACTGCACTTGTCTACCTGTGTGTGTGTGTGTGTGTGTGTGTGTGTTTAACATTTCTCAATTCAATTCAATTCTTTTGAACCTTTTCAACCACATGCACGTGTGTGTGTGTGTGTGTGTGTGTGTGTGTGTGTGTGTGTGTGTTGTGAAGGACAGGGATTGGGTTGGCGCGTGCTGAAGAAGCACACTGCACAGGTTCTGTTTCTATAGCAATTATTCATCACCATAGAAACGTGACGACGCGAGGCGACAGACCTTGTAGTGTCCTCACACCTGGCTCACACACTCAGACACACCTACACACACAGTCAGCTTTTGAGAGACCGTTAGCAGGACGCTGTAAATGACCCTGAATCTGGAGATATGGGGGGGTGGAGTCGTGAGTGGGACGGAAAATGATTGACAGGATGCTGAAAGTCTCTGTATGCAGATGAAAACGTTCAAATGTTTTACTTTGCACTGGTTTACATCTACAGCTGTTTAACTATGAGCCTCCATCTGCATCCACTTCAGATTGATACCAAATTATATAACACTGTAATTATATAACTCTTATATAACAGTAGTGTTAGCCGGGATGGCCATGACTAGATAGACTAAACTACCTAAAGATGTATTTCATGCTGAATGGTTTACTGTAAGAAAGAAAGGGTTTATATATATATATATATATATATATATATATATATATATATATATATATATATATATATATATACGTGTGTGTATGTACATATATATATATATATATATATATATATATATATATATATATATATATATATATATATATATAACCCTTTCTTTCTTACAGTAAACCATTCAGCATGCCAGTTGAAATATATATACACACACACACCTTTATAGTAGTATGCATACATAAATATTATAAAAAGATCTGTCAGCAGTTATTTTAATTATATTTTATTAAATCTTTAAAGGTAAAGAACCATTTCAGCTTTAAATAGTTATTTGAGTTTGATGTTTCTTTATAGAACCACTGCCTTTACTAAAGAACTCATATATGACCCCCTTTTTTACTTTTACTCCACCCTGAGGATTGCTAATCAGTAACTACATGAAAAGAGTAATGCAAACTAACAGTGGTGGAAAATAGCCAGGAATCAGATTAGAGTAATCAGACTTTATTTTAGCTAACATTAGCAATGGTTTCTAACATTCCTAAAGAAATGTAGAGTTTGAGACTTAAAGACTGAAATGTGTTTAAATAAAAGTTCACAATTAGATGTTTTTGCCAAGTAGAAATGTCTATTTACAATTGAAATTATTTAACCCCAGTGCACAATTAGTGCAAGTAGCAAAATTGACAAAATATTCAGCTGTTCGCAATAAACCAATGAAACAAGGGCAATTTAAATCTCAACAAAAACTAATAAAAATGTATAGAACGAGAGCTCTCTCCAAATTCAACACATACAAGAGCCCTCTAATGATGACTGCAGTCTCTGAATTATTCAACCTCTTCATGACAAGCATTTTCGTATTCTGTAGAACCCTTTTGCTGTCCTGACCTGCTACGAAAGGGATGCACAGCCAGACTCCAACTTCTGGCAGTAGTGTTTCTGAGCAATCTCAGCCCATTCTTAATAGGCAGTGTCCTCCAGTTCACTGAGATTCTTGGGTTTGCTGCTGTAGCTGCCACCTTTAAATCTATGGGCTTCGAGTGGGCGACTGTGGCGGCTACTTCAGAATCGTCCAGGACTCCTTCTGAAACCTTCTTGATTGAATGGTAGAAATATGGCAAGAGAGTCATCCAAAAAGGTCCGGACCAGCTTTAACAAAACAAAAATATGGTGTGGAATGAAGGCAGCAGTGGAGCTGGAAGGCAGCAGTAGCGCTGGAAAGCAGCAGTAGCGCTGGAAGGCAGCAGTAGAGCTGAAAGGCAGCAGTAGAGCTGGTGCTGTTGAGCTGGTGCAGTGGAAAGTGAGCTTCCAAGAAGTCTGGAAGTAAATCCAGTGAAACCAGTGAAAATCAGTCGAGACAAAAAGAGAAATCACACGGGTGCCAACAGGTGTTGTTTCGAGTGGCATGCAGCAACTTTCTGCCCTTCGCAGACTTCGCTGCTGTCCAGGGTGCTGATAGTCTCGCCTTACTGCTCAGCACCGCTGTTCTGGACATCCCTGTGGATCAGTAGCTGCCCAAAACAGTGGTGCTGATCACAGAGGCTGGACTGTCAGCACCCTGGACAGCGAGGGAGTTCACTGGATGTTCCTAGAGATCCATCCAGAAGATGGCAGAGTTCAGAGTTCGAGGAACACTGGCTGCACTGCCTGGACGTGGCACAGTAAGGCTTATCCTAAACGTTGAGGATTTGGGCCTCTACTGACACAAAGACACAAGAACACTTGGCTCCAATCTGCTCAGAACCAGAACCTGTGGATCAGTGGTATGTCTGGAGGAGGAAGAAAAATGAAGCATTAACTGAAGCGTCCGGAAATCCTGGGAGAAAATGCCCTGCTTGGGCATCACTGGACCTTCCGACAGTACAATGATCCCAAGCATACCTCAAAGACCACGAAGAAAGTCTGAAAAGTCTCTGCTGGGATTCAAAGAAGGTGGTTGCAGCAGCAAACCCAATAATATAAGTGAACTGGAGGCCACTGCTCATGGTGGTCTCCAGTTTGCAGCAGGTCAGACCCCCTAACTACTAGCTGCCAATACTACTACTACTATTACGCACCAAGGATGCTTGTCATGAAAAGGGTTTAATAATTCTGAGACTGCAGTCGTCAGTAAAAGTGGCATTTTGAGCTGAATGTGGAGAAAGCGCTTGTTTAATTATTTAAATTGCTCTCGTTTGATTGGTTCACTGCAAATGAATCTGCATATGAGTCTGTGTATAGCTTTAAGGCCTTTATTGAAAGCAGCAGCAGCCTTGCCCATGTGCCGAATACACCTGAATGGACAAGAAATGAGCACCTTTCTTTAATGTGAACTCCCATACACACACACACACACACACACTCTCTCTCTCAGAAACACAATAGTGTATTTCCCTCACCAGACCCTATTGTACGGTCACTTTTCTCTAAAAGCAGCTCTCACGTGCATCCCTTTTCTTCATTGTGTGCTGATGTGTGTGTGGACAGGAGGGCGGCTAAACCTCCAGAGTGACTCATGTACATTGTATAAAAGTACCCTCACACACACACACACACACACACACACACACACATCGTCCATTACCTTTGTGCATGCACATGATGCACATGCACAAAGTGTGAGTGCTCATCAGGCGGGACCCCCTGTGCATGTGGCTGAGTGCGTGTACGCGAGTGTGTATTTAGTCGTGTGAAGGAAACGACGACACCCCAAGCTCTCCGAGGTCATCAGAAAGAAGGTTGGAGATGCAGAGGAAGAGCTTTGGGAAGATCTCAGAACAATTTACAACCATTTACAAGAGGAACAGCTGACCAACATGGCCAAATCAGACCGTCCTAGCAGGGTCAGCCCAAGATCAGACCTCAAGAAGAGTAAGGAAGTCTCCAACGTTCAGCAGGAAGCTCTGCTTGGAGATACAGCATCGTGGTATATACCTTTGCAGCTCCCATAGATTAGATTACTCCTCCCATCGTCCTTAACTGTTGCCATTACTGGAAGAAAGCCTCCTTCCTGTTTCCCTGAAAGATACAGCCTTTCTGCAGAGCTCATTTCTGCAGAGCTCAGCAGATCTGCAGAGCCGGAGCTGCACAGGTTCGGCCCTACTGTGTGGGTAGAGGAGCTGCCCGGGTGTGTTTTGGAAAAACAGAGTGGGCGAGTAATCACTGTCTTCATGTCACTGTGGGTAAACTGTCATTACTGTCAATCATTACCTCAATCTACCATCATCATCCAGCTGAAGATCTCCATACACACCCAAAACCCAATGAGCAAATGAGCCAAAACATTATAACCCCATGCTTATTGTGTACTTGGTCCTCAGCGTACCGCCCAAACAGCTCTGAACCAACCATGAAGACATGGGCTGCACAACACCTCTGGTGGTGGTATCTCAGAAGGTGGCACCAGTTCAGGATATATTACTGCATTTAAGGTAGGCATGTGGTCAATGACAACAGGGTGCCCATTTATAGGGGCATCATACACCTCAATGTATTTAATGCTTTATGAAGCATGGACATGACTGGGTGCTCCTGGTCTGCAACAATGATGATGCATTTCCAGGTTTCTTAGCAGAACATCTGCCAAAGCATTGCACTCCCACCACCGGCTCATCTTTCTTGGGGCTATCACGTTCTCAGGAACATATACCACCCATATACAATCCATATGAACTAAAGAAAACAGGACTCATCAGCCCAGGCCACCTTCTTCCATGTGCCTATTGTAGGTGCTTTCAATGGTGGACAGGCGTTAGCATAAGCACTTCTTCTGGTCTGCAGGCATGAATTTCCATACACACTAGGGGGCGCTGCGCTTTATAGTTGTAAATCTCCTCCTATAACCATTATTAAACATTTCTGAGAATTGCGCCACAGCAGTCTTTCTGTTGGATCAGCACAGGTGGGCCTTGTGGGTGGTCCATCCTTGGACCACTGCTGCCTGGGAGGCCCATACAAATGGGAATTCACTGACCCAGTTGCCTGAGCATAATGATCGACTACTAGTCCAACAGTTCATTTACGGTCCAACATACACAGATCAGCCATAACATTACAACCACTAATGTGAAGTTAATGAGCTGGTTCTAATGGCACCTGTAAAGCTTAGTCAGCAAGTGATCTAAGACACTTTGACAAGAACCAAACTGTGATGTTCTAGACAACTTGGTCAGAACTCTTCCGGAACATCAGGCAGATCTTGTGACGTGATGTGGAGTCCATGCCCTCATGTGTCAGAGCTGCTAGGAGATAGACGAAAAGTCAAACATCGTAATGAACAAGTTGTATTTAGACGTTCCTCAGGAGACTAAAAGTGGTTCTTCTACAGCGTCACTGCAAAGAACCCTTGTTTGCACCTTTATTTTTAGGAGTGCAGCAGGACGATTTAGTCCATGTGAACAATAACTGTGAAGTGAAGAAGGAATCTCACAGCACAGCGTGAATAATAAATAAATACGTGTTAAGATGTGTCATTCAGAACAGTGGAGCCCCCCTGATGTTCTGATCGCTACTATGGGCTCAGTGTACAGTAAGCAGAGAGGGTTCAGCTCCTTTCAGGGAGCTCTTTCAGACGCTCAGTAAATGTTGCGTCACTCGCAAATGTGCGGCGATAGACCTCACGCTCCTCCACGGAAGCGTGGGCGGCCCAGAGAGGAGGGGGGATTTCCAAGAACCAGCGTGGAAGGAGAGTGCTGGATTTAGTAACTAGCACACAATACATCAATATGACTGAGAAATGCAGCTATGGTGGGCTCTATAAACGCAGGGGGTCTCGAACTAAGATTATACTGTGTATTAGGTCTGACTCTATGGGGTAATTGAAATATCCACGGTCTGCCCACAAATGTACTCTCTCACATGGTGGGATGCCACTTTGAGGGATGCCATAGAAGAAACACTTGTAATTCTATAGAGAACCTTTAAAATCTCAAGGTTCTTCATGTAAAACATAGTTCTTTAAGGAACCAAGTGAGGTTCTTCTATGGCATGGCTTAAAAAACCATAAAGACATTAAATACAGCACACCTAAAACACTATACGTCCAAATATTTGTGGACACCCCTTTTAATGAATGCATTCAGCCTGTCTAGTCCCTGTAGAGAAGTAGTACTGCCTCTGGAGCAGATAGTAAACATGAACCTATTGGCACCATGCTGCCTAATGTCGCCAGGCGTGGGCTAGAGGGGTCTAAAGCCCCCCAGCATTGAGGAGCTGTGGAGCAGTGGAAGGAATGATGGATGGTGGTGGAGCTCCATCCACTGCTTTTGGGCCGAGTTGGGGATGATGAGGTAGGGTGGTGATCATCATCCAACATCCTGACCTCACTAAAGCTCTTGTCGCTGAATGCAATCAAATCCTCACAGCAATGCTCTGCTCCAAAATCTAGAACTGTGTTCTCTGGAATGATGGTGGTGGAGCTCCATCCATTGCTTTTGAGCCAAGTTGGGGAGTTGGGGATGATGAGATGGTGGGGTGGTGATCACCCAACATCCTGACCTCACTAACGCTCTTGTCGCTGAATGCAATCAAATCCTCACAGAAATGCTCTGCTCCAAAATCTAGTAGAAAGCCTAACTTCTTTTCTGGACAGTAGAGACAGTTACTCCAACAAATAAAGCAGATTTCTGGAGAAACACTGAAAGAGCAGGCGTCCCAATACTTTTGTCCACGCAGTGTATAACAGCTGCGGTTGTACAGGTATGACTGACCTGATGAGGGCGTGCTGGAGGTGCCATTACTATGGTGACGTGGCTTGCAGGGCATCCGAGGGCCACTGTCTTCAGCGTGAAACTACCTACACCATGTTTTACACTGTGTCCTTTGTACTCTCCTCCACAGCAGCATGGGATGATGGTGTGATATGTGCAGAGCAGAGTGTTCTAATAACTACACACACACACACACACACACCTCATACACACACACACCTCATACACACACACACACACACACATTCACTTGTCTCTGGGGTGATTTCTTCAGTGTGTTTGTACAGAATCGTTCCTCACAGGAGACGTTTACTATGTCACTGTGACTGACCGTCACTCCTGCAGTCAGACAGACTCTCTCTCTCTCTCTCTCTCTCTCTCTCTCTCTCTCCCTATATCTCTAACCCTCTCTCTCCCCCTATATCTGTAACCCTCTCTCTCTCCCTAAATCTCAAACTCTCTCTCCCCCCTATATCTATGCCCCTCTCTCTCCCTATATCTCTTACCCTCTCTCTCTCCCCTATATCTTAAACCCTCTCTCTCCCCCTATATCTCTAACCCCCTCTCTCCCCCTATATCTTGTATCCTCTCTCTCTCCCCTATATCTCTTACCCTCTCTCTCTCTCCCCCTATATCTCTTACCCTCTCTCTCTCCCCCTATATCTTAAACCCTCTCTCTCTCTCCCTATATCTCTAACCCTCTCTCTCCCCCTATATCTCTAACCCTCTCTCCCCCTATATCTCTAACCCTCTCTCTCTCTCCCCTATATCTCTAACCCTCTCTCTATCCCTATATCTCCAACCCTCTCTCTCCCCCTATATCTCTAACCCTCTCTCTATCCCTATATCTCTAACCCTCTCTCTCCCCTATATCTCTAACCCTCTCTCTCCCCCTATATCTCTAACCCGCTCTCTCCCCCTATATCTCTAACCCTCTCTCTCCCTATATCTCTAACCCTCTCTCTCCCCCTATATCTCTAACCCTCTCTCTCCCTATATCTCCAACCCTCTCTCTCCCCCTATATCTCTAACCCTCTCTCTATCCCTATATCTCTAACCCTCTCTCTCCCCCTATATCTCTAACCCTCTCTCTATCCCTATATCTCTAACCCTCTCTCTCCCCTATATCTCTAACCCTCTCTCTATCCCTATATCTCAAACCCTCTCTCCCCCCCCTATATCTATGCCCCTCTCTCTCCCTATATCTCTTACCCTCTCTCTCTCCCCTATATCTTAAATCCTCTCTCTCTCCCTATATCTCTAACCCTCTCTCTCCCCCTATATCTCTTACCCTCTCTCTCCCCTATATCTCTTACCCTCTCTCTCTCCCCCTATATCTCTTACCCTCTCTCTCTCCCCCCCTATATCTTAAACCCTCTCTCTCTCTCCCTATATCTCTAACCCTCTCTCTCCCCCTATATCTCTTACCCTCTCTCTCTCCCCTATATCTGTAACCCTCTCTCTCTCTCCCCTATATCTCTAACCCTCTCTCTATCCCTATATCTCTAACCCTCTCTCTCCCCCTATATCTCTAACCCTCTCTCTTCCCCTATATCTCTAACCCTCTCTCTCCCCCTATATCTCTTACCCTCTCTCTCTCCCCTATATCTGTAACCCTCTCTCTCTCTCCCCTATATCTCTAACCCTCTCTCTATCCCTATATCTCTAACCCTCTCTCTCTCTCCCCTATATCTCTAACCCTCTCTCTATCCCTATATCTCTAACCCTCTCTCTCCCCCTATATCTCTAACCCTCTCTCTATCCCTATATCTCTTACCCTCTCTCTATCCCTATATCTCTAACCCTCTCTCTCTCTCCCCTATATCTCTAACCCTCTCTCTATCCCTATATCTCTAACCCTCTCTCTCCCCCTATATCTCTAACCCTCTCTCTCTCCCCCTATATCTCTAACCCTCTCTCTATCCCTATATCTTAAACCCTCTCTCTCTCCCTGCTCTCTCATACTCGTCTTCTTGTTTTCTCTCCATCCTGTTCCTACTCTCTCTCTCTCTCTCTCTTTCTCTCTCTCTCTCTCTCTACCACCCCCTCAGAAGTGTTATACAATATAGAACAGTGACTGACCTGCAGAGTCACGTATAAACACCCACGCTCTCTCACTTTCTCACCTCTCTCTATTTCTGTTACGCTCTGCACAAGACACACTTCCATATATGGTGCTCTCTCTCTCTCTCTCGCTCACTCTCTCTCACACACACACACACACACACACAGTCTCTCGCTCACTCTCTCTCTCTCTCTCACACACACACACACAGTCTCTCGCTCTCTCAGATCAGCCTCAGAGTTTTTTTATATATATCAAAAATATTTTATTGAAAGTCTCCAGTCAGTGTGTTCTGATCAGTGTGTTCATGCAGTCTAAATAAATCACACACACACACTCCTTATCCGTCGCTGGATTGGTGCTACAGTTCGGACGCGACGGAGGCAGAGATCATTTACATAAACAAACAAATAGAAATGAAATAAATAAATAAATAAATACACTTCTATATACACTGGAACTGGTGGAAGGGAACTGATCTCAGTACAGTTTGTGTTTGATCACAAATAACCAGAGATGGACAAGTCGGGTCCAGAAGGTCAAAATCCACCCCAGCATTTGTTCCACCTGCCTGCACAGCTCTGCTGCAGCTAAGCTGCAACGTCTTTCAACATCTATCCAACGTTGGAGCTTGAGGTTAACCCAAGGGTGGGTTTTAGAAGAATGTGACTTTAATTTCTAACCAAAATTCAACATTGATTCAACGTTGGAGCTTTGGAAAACTTCATTTCCAATCACAATTCAACATCTATCCAACGTTGAAGCTTGAGGTCAACCTAATGTTCGTTTTTGATGAATATGTGACTTTAATCACACAATGTTGGACAGATGTTGGAGCTTGATTTCAACCCAATGATGGGTTTTAGAAGAATGCGACTTTGATTTCTAACCAAAATTCAACATCTATCCAACGTTGGAGCTTTGGAAATTTTAAAACGTAGATTTCCAATCACAATTCAACGTCTATCCAACGTTGGAGCTTAAGGTTAACCCAGTGTTGGGTTTTAGAAGAATGTGACTTTAATTTCTAACCAAAATTCAACATTGATTCAACGTTGGAGCTTTGGAAAACTTCATTTCCAATCACAATTCAACATCTTTTCAACGTTGAAGCTTGAGGTCAACCTAATGTTCGTTTTTGACGAATATGTGACTTTAATCACACAACGTTGGACAGATGTTGGAGCTTGATTTCAACCCAATGTTGACTTTAATTTCTAACCAAAATTCAACATCTATCCAACGTTGGAGCTTTGGAAATTGTAAAACGTAGATTTCCAATCACAATTCAACATCTATCCAACGTTGGAGCTTAAGATCAACCCAATGTTGGACTTTTGTTCCAACTGCCTGAGCAGCTCCCGGGGTGGATTTTGACCTTCAGGACCTTCTGGACCTGAATTGTCCACCTCTACAAATAACACACGCCATAGCTCCTCTTACACATGTGCTCAGCCGACCCGGGTAAAAATAAAGGTTCTGCACCAGGTTCTTTGAACAATGCTAGAAGAACCACCCTTGCGTCCCTAAAGAACCATTTTTCCAAAAGAGCTGTATGAGTGTGAAGAACCTTCCCAGCTGGCCACCGGCATCAATGTATGTTGTGATGTCAGGTGAGCAAAATGCAACATCAGGACAATGTTTAATGCCCACGTCTATTTGACGTTGTCAGACGTTGAAGTTTTGTTGGTTGCAAGTTTTGCAAGGGATCAAGTAACCACAATTCAACATCTTCCAAACGTCACATGCCAACGTCATACGTCATGAAGTATGGTGACCAAAACCTCAAAAGTCTGCTAAACCTCAGCTAAATTCAACATCCGTCAAATGTTGGAGCTTG
>NC_132892.1:32841475-32856475 GCF_030463535.1 Salminus brasiliensis
ACAAATGTAGCCATTTTATGTACTATCCCAACCTACCAGTGAAGCTTCCACCACAATGTGTCCTCTGAGTTTTATATAGAATAATGATGATGGTAAAATAGTGGAAAACTGAGCAATTACAGACTGTTTTGCCAAACAATGGCCTAAAAAACTCCACTAATACTGGATTTAAAACATAGATTTTAAGCTAAAACCTTCTGAAACTTCTGGAGAAACACGGTGTTATTACATACAAGTAGACAATGGAAAGGCAGAACTACTTGAGGTGTTGCCAGGTTCTCGATTTTCCTCTTACTCTCAATGGTGGGTGGTGGAGAGCAGAGGTCATCTGTTACTTCCTTGACAAATTTTTAGGGGTTCTTCAATTGGAACCTGTGGAGGAACCTCTTGAGTTGCTTTGAGGAACCTTCAAAGATCTCTTTTCTTCTAAAAAACGTTTCCTGAAGGTTCTTCAAAGCAACGTCCTTGAAGAACGTCCAAAAGCTCCTCAAAGAACTTATACCTTTAACCAGAGGCTAGAGGACTGATGTTTCTAAGGGACCGGGACCTGACAAACCTGACTAATTGGGTTCCTTTTTATGGTCGTTATGGTCCTAGAACCACTTCCTAGGTTTTACTTCCTAGTAAAAGTGGACGTACACATTTCACAGAGTATTTCTAGAGAGAACTACTTCTTAGCTTTGGGTTTTACTACTGATACTAACCAAAGATTTGCTTGTAGTACTGACAGACTTCTCTAAAAAAGGAAGCTAGATAAGTTAGCTAACCTAGGAACCTATCTGGAGCTGGACGTTGGCTGGAAGAAAATGTGGAAGGTCCCAGAATTTGTTAAATGGACATACTGTGGATCCCCAAAGGCGAATGTTCCCTTGTTGAATCCTGTGACTATAAATTTAACGATAAGCCGGAACTGCACTTCATGAAGGGCGCTAGCTTTCATGCACGATTGGCCTTGTAAAAAAGGGGTGACAAAGATGATGGTTTATGTAAAATCTGACCTATTTAGCCTACTGGCCCACTAAACTTTCATCTGTGAAGTGATTATGGTTAGATTCAGTGGGAGAGAGAGTGAGGAAATGAATGAATGGCAGTGTTAGAATGACATTGTTACCCCCGTCGCTCCATTATGGACTGCTGTGCTCTTATCAGAAACGAGTAGCACGGGAGTGTCGTAATGCTCTGATTACCATACCACCGTTTTGGGCCAATCACTAGTCGTCTGAAGCCATCCTTCCTCTCAAAGGCGAAGGCAGAGGCGTAATGAGACCCTGCTGTGCTCAAACATCTTCATTTGCAGAGTCGCTTTGACCCCGAGAAGCCTCGCAGTAGCTTCCCTTGTCTTTCCATCCTTCTGTCTTTTGTATGAATATTAATAACGCTTTAAATGTAGGATGTAATGTAGAATTAATCTAAGAATGTAAATTGTGATATACACTGAGGAGGTGGAGCTACAGTCTCTCATTAGGGTGAATATTAATAAGGCTCTAAATGTAGGTATTGTGATATACACTGAGGAGGCGGAGCTACAGTCCTCTCTTACCAGGGTTTTGTAAAGGTTCTTCTGCTTAGCAACAGAACACATTTGTGGGCGGAGCATGAACAGGTCAGCTGGACTGGATTTTGAAAGCACTTAGACAGTGTGTCTGTCTCCATCACGCTGAGATCACGGTGAAAGCACAGCCTGTCCTCTCTGGGCAGCCAGATGTGCCGACATTGTTCGGTTTCAATGACCAGAGCCGCTCGCCGAGTCTGCACTTTAAAAAAGTTCTTTTTCGAGACAGAAATAGACTGAAAATGGTCTTCTAATATAGAATGTGAGGAATCCTGTGATCAACACACAGTTGAAGTGAGGCTCTCTGCTGTTTGTAATGATGATTAGGAGGCTTAACAGGCTGCTGCTTAGATGCTTCTGATGCTTTTGGCCTAATAAATATCTGAACTCTGAACATAACATAAACCCTGAATCCAACCGAACCCTGAATTTAGCCTTAACATCAAATGAGCATATTTAAGAATCTGAGACACTTTGACAAGAACCAAACTGTGATGTTCTGGATGACCACGCCAGGTCTTGTGCGGTGTTCCCAGGGACAGCCAGTGAACCAGTGACAGGGTCATGGGTGCCCAAGGCTATTGATGCTGATGGAGGTCCCACCTCACACCTTAGATACCACAGGATACCTTCAGATGTCTTGTTGCGTCCCCATGCCTTGACGTGTCAGAGCTGTTTTGGGTGCACTACGGGGGCCTACTCAATAAGGCAGATGTTAATGTTATGGCTGGTTTGTTTTAAACCAAGTTTTAACCTCAACCCAAAGCCTAAGATTACCTAAGATTGATTCTAGCTTTAACTGAAACCCCAAACCTAAACCTAATTTCAACCCAAAACTTCAAACCTGAACATGAGCCTCATCCTGAACCTAAACCTGAAGGCTTTATCTGCTGCTAGTTAGAGGAGGTGTGCTGTGGAGGCGTGAGGGACCGGCTGAGCGTCGACTCTGTCCTTCAGGTTCTCACTAAACGCTGCCAGATCTTTTGTTGCTGGTGTCTGTAGTCATACAGCCCTCTCTACCACTCTCTCTCTCTCTCTCTCTCTCTCTCTCTCTCTCTCTCTCTCTCTACCACTCTCTCTCTCTCTCTCTCTCTCTCTCTACCACTCTCTCTCTCTCTCTCTCTCTCTCTCTCTCTCTCTACCACTCTCTCTCTCTCTACCACTCTCTCTCTCTCTCTCTCTCTCTCTCTGCAGCTCTCTCTCTCTCTCTGCAGCTCTCTCTCTCTCTCTCTACAGCTGTCCTCATACAGCTCTTCACTCTTTACAGCTCTCTCTACCGCTCTCTCTCTCTCTCTCTCTCTCTCTCTCTCTCTACAGCTGTCCTCATACAGCTCTTCACTCTCTACAGCTCTCTCTACCACTCTCTCTCTCTCTCTCTCTCTCTCTCTCTCTACAGCTCTCTCTCTCTCTACAGCTCTCTCTCTCTCTCTCTGTCTGCTCTCTCTCTCTCTACAGCTCTCTCTACCACTCTCTCTCTCTCTACCACTCTCTCTCTGCAGCTCTCTCTGTCTCTAAAGCTCTCTCTTTCTACATCTCTCTCTCTCTCTCTCTCTCTCTCTCTCTCTCTACAGCTGTCCTCATACAGCTCTTCACTCTCTACAGCTCTCTCTACCACTCTCTCTCTCTCTCTCTCTCTCTCTCTCTCTACAGCTCTTTCTCTCTCTACAGCTCATCCAGTTCTTTTTTCCGTTGCAGCCTCTGTACCACTCCAGCGCTCTCTTTCTCAGACTGCTGTCCGGTGCCTATTTCCTGGAAGTAGAGTAATTCACTCTGAAGCTTTCACTAGAGGCTGGCAGTGCTGGGCTGGAGGCTCAGTCTCCTCATCATAGGTTCCTTGTGATCATAACAGAACCATTCTTATAACGTCATATATAATAACGTCGTATATAATATATATTTTACCATCAACAACATCACATACAGCCATGTGGAAAAATTAGCACATCCCATAAGAGCTTTCTTCTTCTGTCTATTTTGTCTTTTTAAACTCACACATCTAAAGAAACGTCTCTAATTAAAAAAAAAACTTGTAGAATTAGACTCAGGAGCAGAACATCAGCTGCAGATGATCAGAACATGGTTGGAGAGGATTATTCTGGAGGAGTCTTAGTGTCTTATTTAAACCTCAGATGTTTAGTCTGGTCTGATCTGGATTGATGTTGAAGTTGAAGTGAGGTGGTGAAGAAGATCACCATCATGGCCAGATCCAGAGAGCTCTCTGAGGCCTTCAGAAAGAAGGGTGGAGATGTTGTAGATGAGTCTGGGAAGAGGTTTCAGAAGATCTCAGAACAGTTAGAGATCAGCCACCGTTCCACTGTCCACTAAATCATCTACCTGAGGAACAGCTGACCAGCATGGCCAGGTCAGGACGTCCCAGCAAGTTCAACCCAAGAGCAGAACCTCAAGACGAGTAAAGAAACCTCCGAAAGTCCTAAAATATCGTCATGATAGCTGATAGATTTCTCTCACCACAGCTGATGATAAAGTACAGCATCTACCATCAGAAAGAGACCAGGCTAGGCAGATCTTCAAGGGAGGTGAGCAAGGAGGAGACCCTTACTGTCTGTTTTTGTTTTTTTTTAATTTGATAATAATTTGATATTAAAAGCTGTGCCTGTCACGAATGGATGCATGCTTCATAACACACTCACAATGCTGCGCTTTGTGTTGTGGCAAGAACCTTGTACATGTCTCCTTGCTGGCTGAGACATTCACTCACACTGCACGGAATGAAGGGAGGGCCTCGATATGAATAGAAAATCCTGGGTGTTTTTCTTACATGGTAGCATAGAAGGTTAATCTCCAGTTCTTCAGACACAGTGTTCACAGCGGTCGTGAATGGAGCCACCCTGTTCGGACGGGATGCGTTTTACATGGGGATTGATGGCTGATTTGCACGGGGTAAGAATCTTGCCATAAATGACCGAATTGAGAGGGGCTAATCGATTTACGCACCACCGTCCCCTCAAAAAGAACAGTTCTAACAGTTAGAATGAGATTTTAGTGGGGAAATGAGCAGCTACATGTATGTAGGCTATGTGCTAGACTGCGCTGGACAATGACTTGGCCTAAAGCTGCCAGAAGCATTGCACAGCTGGAGGAGTGCTTTGGCTCGTCTTCTGGATTTGACTGAGGTTTGCCACAGATGTAGAGACCCGAGGTCTCCGTGCTGTTTACAACCAAACGAAATGCCTCCTTGTGCACCTCTACATTTACATTTACATTATCTTATCCAGAGCGACTTACAAAGTGCCTCAGCTAGTTAAACACAAGACAATAAGGTGACCATAGTACTCTATTCGCTATTCGTCCAAGTACTCTCAGAAGAGGAGGGTCTTCAGTCTGGGTTTGAGGACAGCGAGTGTTGGACTCTGCTGTTCAGACACCCAGGGGAAGCTCGTTCCACCACTTTGGTGCAGGACAGTAAAAAGTCTGGACGCTCGTCTTTCATGGATCTTAAAGGATGGCGGGTCGAGTCGAGACATACTTGAAGCTGGAAGGGCTCTTGGTGCAGATCTGCTTTTGAACATCGCCATCAAGTACGGAGGAGCTGGCTGGTCCAGTCTTGGCTTTGTAGGCCAAAGTCAGGGTTTAAATCTGATGACCTGTTTGATTCATCGTATGCTTTGATTTGGTTTACCTGAGAGCTGGGTATATAGGGAGCAAACAGTTCGTTTGTGGTTTCCTTGGTCAAGTTCCGGTTTTCCCGAGGACGTCTGAGAGAGTCCGTCAAGTTCAAGTGCATATCGCTGCTCTGGTTACTACTTGGTCGCCTTGGGGATTTGGCGACTAATCCCTTAGTTCCTGCTCAAGTAAAGTAAGTTTAGTTGCGCCTGACGTTTTCCTGGGTTTTCGTTTGTTTTCTTTTACTGGCCCTGCCAATGGTTATTGGTTCTAGCATTATCTCCCTGTTTATCTTCCCCATCTCGCCCAGCTCCCTGCCTACCAACCAGCCTCAGGTGGCTTTCATGTTTCGCCTCGTTTGCTTTGTCACGTTCGTTTTCTTTATTCATTATCCCCTATGTTATTGCTGCACTCTTGTGTTTACTTCTTGTGTTTACGAGTGTTCACCCGTCATTGATCTAGCCAGTCATGACACCATTAACATACCCTGAGGGTATTTTTACAGCGTGCAGATAAAAGGCGACGGAAAATTACTGACAGCGCATTCGGACGGGACTAAAATCATTGAGAAACTCTGGTAATAATTACATTACTCCACCGTTCCATGGAACACTAGCCCCGTCTGAAAAGGGCTTAACACTGTTTAATACACTGCAAATGTCTGGCCTTCAAGATTGAGGGATACAAGTAGAGTGTTGCTTGGCAAAATAGTCCCAGGAATCCCTGATTTTTCAGATTTGCCCCTATCATCAACATTCCATATCAAGCTCAGAAGACACATTGTGGTGGTGGTAGCTTCACTGATGGGTTTGGATAGAAAGTAAATGTGCTATATCTGTGTTGTAGTCCTGGGGGCTCATGGGTCAACCAGAGTCTGTAAGTTTCTCCGCAATGAACCACTATCTCACACCGAACCCCCACTCCGAATGACTGTTTACTGGGAATCTCAAGCCCAGTAAGAAACATCAGTGGAATAGTGGTCACTTCAAGATTTTTTAGTTTTCTGTCTTTATGATATTATATATATATCTATATGACATTGTACTGTATCTCTACTGTGCAGAGAAGAAGGCTTTCTACCAGGTTTTGGATTTGCATTTAGAGACAAGAGCGTTAGTGATGTCAGGATGTTGGATGGATGATCCCCACCCCACCTCATCATCCACCTCAACTCAGTATCCCAAAGTGTTAAAGAAAGATGGAGCTCCACCACCATCCATCATTCCAGAGAACACAGATTGGGATAAGCCTGGCAGCATTAGGCAGCATGGAACCATTAGCTTCATGATGTTGATCTGCTCCAGAGAGTCCGACTCTATTGGCAGTACTTCTTCTGTACAGGGACTCGACCATCTGTGCAATGGGCAGAAGAGATGTCCACCAACATTTGGACACTTAGTATATGTTTTAGATTGAAAACAGTGAGCAGTTATTCCTCAACTTGAGCTCGATGTGTGTTGGTGAAGCTAAGCTTCGTACTGTCTGCTACATCACGCACTGCACGGCTTCCATTGTGCGGCAGGCTTGAGGGTCAAACCGCTAAACGATGCTACACACTGCTACTCCAATCTCCCATCTCCCAGCAGCACCTTTTCAACAGCCTCTGAATGGGGTTTCCACTTCTTTCTGTTTTGCTGGCCTTCATCGACTTCTCGAGAACCTGTCCTCGACTGCCGGGTTGTGTTTTTATTTTGCGCCGCCGAAACCAAATGAAAAAAGCAGATATTCAGTGCGGATGTTGGGCTACTGCTTTCTGCTCCGTTCACCTACGCAGTTTCGCGCAAGGCTGTGGAGAAGCTGCATGCTTCATGTGTTAGTCATCGCCCTCTACTTGATGAAGCCCTCTGCTGAAGATCTACCACAGTATCTAGCCGGGCTGCACCACATGAGCAAAACTAGACTGTGCACGATGTGTGCAATTACATAATAGAATACATAATCCAATACACCCTCAGAAACCCACCTGGAACATCTGCAAGCTTTTGCTGAAGCTTTCAGAAGACCTGATCAGTCCTGTAGTGCTTTTCCCACAAACATGTTCAATCTTCACCTTATACTTTTAGAACTGAAGGGGCTTCATCTGAGGGTACTTCTACAGCTTACAGATGAAAGGCGACGGGAAAGTACTTCACCCCACCTTCCCATGGAACACTAGCTCCTCCTCTTCCTCAGTCCTATCTCGCAGTCCATCTCCTCTAGTTTAAAACTTAAGCCTCCTAGAACTCCAGCCATGTTTTTTTCCTCTCCTGCAGCTGAAGAGTCTTTTCAGTCGTTACAGCCATATGTTACATTTCTGTATCTGTTATGATAATCAGACGTGTGGAGGTGTGGATCTTTAAAGAAAAGTATGAATGTTACCATATTTCTTTTTTAGATAAAAAGCAAGGGAAGCTGTTGGAAGAGTCCTCGTCCAGTGTGTGTGAGGAACCGAGGAAGAGTCCCACTCTGAAGGGGGAGGATATACAGGCCCTGGCCATCAAACCTGAGCATTTAGAAATGGTAAAGGAAATCCCAGAGCTTCTGGAGAGCTATGCTATATGCCCAAATGTTTGTGGACACCCCTTCTAATGAATGCATTCAGCTTCTTTCAGTTGCACCCTTTGCTGACACTGATGTGCAAAGGCACACAGACACACAGCTTGTCTAGTCCCTGTAGAGAAGAAGTGCTGCCAATAGAATAGGACCCTCTGGAGCAGATAAACATGGCCCTATTGGCACCATGCTGCCTAATGCTGCCAGGTGTGGGCTAGAGGGGTCTAACCCCCAGCATTGAGCTGTGTTCTCTGAAATGATACATTTATTTTTTACTATAGAGCCTCTCTGTCTGTTTTCATACAGATTCGGGATCCTCAGCCCCCAAAAGATTCCCCGAAGCCCCGAGCGTCAACCCGAGTGGCAGTCCGGAAGGTGCGCCCTTGTGAGGTGGTCAGAACAGGTGTGACCGTTTCTGTGGCAAGACCTCTCCCACAGGACGCTACACCTCAGCCACTGGACTACACAGGTGGGAGGGCCTTTGTCGCCACCGTTGGTCAGTCTGTGGCACTACAAGCTGAACTGAGTGGGCTTGGTTCGAGTTTTGGGTTTCTGGGTTTGAGCATGGAGGCATCATTGAAACTAACCATAAGCTCAGTTTCTGATGCCCCCCACTATAAGAACATTACACTTACAGATTTTTTTGGACCTTTCCCAAGGGCCAGGAGGTCCACGCTTTGATGCCCAGGGCATGGTCTTGCCCCATAGCATCCTGGGAAGTCTGGAGGACTTTAGAAGAGAGATGAAAGCCAGAGGAGAGATGGAGGTAAGGTTCTTGCCAGTTTTTTAATCAGCAGATTCAAATTAAACACAGACTTAAAAGGATAATCGTTAATTTTAAGGTATTTGTTTTTGTTGCCATGGTAATTTAGCATCTCCATCAAGTCTAATCAAACTTTATTTGCCAAAAATATGCATAAGAACTAGCGGAAGGAAGCCTAGCTAATGTTCATCATTCTTCTCTTACAGCTTGTTAAGAGAATTCCTGATCAGAAGATACAGCGACCTCTGGAGGCTGAAGATCAGAAGATAAATGAGCAGACCAAATCCCACAAACAGGGTGGGTGGGATCTCCAGGGCCACGCCCTCCAGCACTGGAGTTATCACATGGCAGAGAGACGCAGACAGCAGAACTTCATTGCACGTGAGTTTGAAACCTGCACTTCAGCCTAACATCATCTCTCCTGAACCGCCACTAATGTAGACCCTTCCTCTCTGAAGCTACGCTTTAATTCCACTGCATCAACTTCTTCTGAACTTCAGTCTCCAGAACCCGAGCCTTCTAATCCCGCAGCATCTGTTTCTCTTCATGTAATTCCACATCTTCATTCTACTTAACTTTCAGAAACTGAACTGAATCTCATCCCACATCTGCAGCTTCTACTGAACTTGAATTTTCAGAGCTCGAACCTTCATGCCATCCCACAGCACCAGCTTCTCCTGAACTCTTCAAATCTGAGCCATCATTTCATGCAACAGCATCAACTTCCTGAGCTTGATCCTGAATCTCAGTATCCCACAGAATTAGCTCCTTCGGAACCTGGTTTCCTAAAACCTGATCTTTTGTCTCATCCCTCATTATCAGCTTCTTTTGAACCTAAACTTGAGCCTGATTCTTCATCTCATCCTACAGTACCAACTTCTCCTGATTCTTCATCACATCCAACAGCATCCAGCATCCACAGCTTCTTATGAACCCAAACTTCCAGAATCTGAAACTTCAAATCATCCCACCTTCTTAGTTTCTTCAGAACCTCAACCTTCCAACCTGATCCTTCATCTCTTTCTACGTTTTCTCCAGATATGTATCTCATCAGAACTTTGATCTCACATGATTTGGCATCAACTTCTTCTGAACTTCAATCTCCAGAACCCGAGCCTTCTTCTAATCCCGCAGCATCTGTTTCTCTTTATGTAATTCCACATCTTCATTGTACTCGACTTTTAGAAACTGAACCTGAATCTCATCCCACATCGTCAGCTTCTTTTGATCCTGAACTTTCCGAACTCAAACCTTCATGCCATCCCACAACACTAGCTTCTCCTGAACTCTTCAAACATCAAATTTCATGCAACAGCATCAACTTTCTGAACGTGATCCTGAATCTCAGTATCCCACAGAATGAGCTCCTTCCGAACCTGGTTTCCTAAAACCTGATTCTGTCTCATCTCACAGCACTAGCTTCTCCTGATTTCCTCCATTGAAAACCTTAATTTCATGCAACAGTAACAGTCTTTTCGCTTGATTCGTCTTCCTGTCACACAGCATCTTCATCCCGGACTTGATCCTTCATCTCAGTATCCAACAAAATTCGATCTTCTAGAACCTGATCTTTTGTCTCATCCTACAGTACCAACTTCTCCTGATCCTTCATCTCATCCAACAGCGTCCAGCATCCACAGCTTCTTATGAACCCAAACTTCCAGAATCTGAAACTTCAAATCATCCCACCTTCTTAGTTTCTTTAGAACCTGAATTTTTCCAACCTGATCCTTCATCTCTTTCTACGTTTTCTCCAGATACGCATCTCATCAGAACTTTCAACTTCTTCCTTATTCCTGAATCTGAACTTTCATCTCATTCCACATCATCAGGTTCTTCTGAGCCTAGACTTGCAGAACCTAACCTAAACCATTCCTCAGCTTCTCCTGAATTCATCTCCATCTCAAACCATCAGTCTTAGACTTCAAGATTGAATAAATTAGTTGGATTGCAGGTGCAGAATTTTCAATAACGTATATGCACATATATGTTTGCCATTAGCCTACATCATACAGCGCATCCCACCACATGATTAACACACATGACTGACAAATTCATTTCATATTTTGTTCATTTCATCGTAACTCATAAGCTCCTAGCGATGCCTCTGCATGGTTCAGCAGAGTCGTGATAGCGGGGCTAGTCACAGCGCAGTGATTAAGATCGTCTTATGAAGATGTGATGAGTGGTGAGCCTGAACACCGAAGCCTACATACTCTCATAAAACAGCCTCAGCCTCACCTCACTGCAGTTGCATAAAGCTGTGTGAAGCCCTGGGGGCTGTTGGAGCTGCATTGCGTAACTGATCTCTCCGGCTGTGTTCTATAGGCCAGGCTACAGGTCCGTATTTGGAGATATAGCCACAAACTAGTGAGTCAGTATACATCTGATAACCGAGGTTATGGGTAATCCCTCTCCTACATAACACTTTGCCTCGTGTGTGTGAAGCTCCACATAGCACGTCCACTGGCTGGCACACACACACACTCACACACACACACAGCAGGCTGAATCATTTGCCGGTGAGCTGGCGTGCTTTCCCCACGAAGTGCTTCCCGCCGTGCTGACAGTAATGAGGACCACACAACCTGCAGCTTTCAGCAAGTGCTTAAAAAAAACAATAGAAGGTTCAGAAAGTCACATTTGCACATTTTCTCCCTTTACCCTGAACATACCCCACTTCCTGCTCAGGTCAGGATCATCTGGTCAGTAGATGTAGCCCACCTGTAGTCCATTGCATCAGCCCAGACATGTTAAGTCTTAATTATAATTAAATTTATAATAATTTTCTATGCTGAAACAAAGTATAATGAAACTGCTTCATGTAAACTCTTATAAGCATGTTTTCCTCGGATTTCCATTTAAACAATTTATTTACCCCATATAGTCAATGAGCCAAGACTAATTATCCAGCTTTTTAAGTTCCATCCTTAACTTAGACCCTCTTGTTTCTGTATAGTTAGTGTATTCTGTAAATGTAGAATATTTTTCTATTCTTATTTTTTTCTGTTTAGTTATAGTTAGTATATATAGCTCTATAGTAGTATATTTAGCTCTGTATATTTTGTATATATTGTAGTATATACGATACACACAAGCGTTATGTATATTTAGGATATTTCTGAATATTTTGTATGTTTAGTTCAGTATATTTAGTACATTCATTATATTTATATATGCAGTATATTTAGATCTGTATATTTAGTACATTCATTATATTTATTTATGCAGTATATTTAGATCTGTATATCTAGTACATTTATTATATTTATATATGCAGTATATTTAGATCTGTATATTTAGTACATTTATTATATTTATATATGCAGTATATTTAGATCTGTATATTTAGTACATTTATTATATTTATATATGCAGTATATTTGTCTCTGTATATTTAGTACATTCATTATATTTATATATGCAGTATATTTAGATCTGTATATTTAGTATATTCATTATATTTATATATGCAGTATATTTAGATCTGTATATTTAGTACATTTATTATATTTATATATGCAGTATATTTAGATCTGTATATTTAGTATATTCATTATATTTATATATGCAGTATATTTAGATCTGTATATTTAGTATATTCATTATATTTATATATGCAGTATATCTAGATCTGTATATTTAGTACATTTATTATATTTATATATGCAGTATATTTAGATCTGTATATTTAGTACATTCATTATATTTATATGTGCAGTATATTTAGATCTGTATATTTAGTACATTCATTATATTTATATATGCAGTATATTTAGATCTGTATATTTAGTACATTCATTATATTTATATATATGCAGTATATATAGATCTGTATATTCAGTATTTTCTGTTTATTATATCAAGTATATCTGGCTCTAAATATTTAGTATAATTAGTATCATTATCAATACATTACAATTTTCTCTTTAGCCTATATAATTGATCAGCCAAGGAAGGTTAAATGTTGTTGTTGTTGTTGTTGTTGTTGTTGTTGTTTTCTCCACTGAAACGCTTTAGAAGAACATTATGAATTTAAAACTTATGAAATTAATAGTCACATAGTTACATCCTTATTTCTCAGTTGCAACTCCATGAAACATCTCATGTACAAAATTTTACCCTTACTTTAAATAGTCAATCAGCCAAACCAGGTTGTTGAAAACATAAGTATGCAGCTTTTACATGATGTGACATGCTTAGAACATACAGAATTGCATCGGAAAATTACATTGCATTAAAAACACATTTCACATTTGCAATGTCTACCTCAGTTCCTACTGTATCCTCATCCTTCTCCTGCATTGCAACTTGTGCAAATGTTATTCCTGATCTTTATTTCTATACTTCTGTATTATATTCTGCATACTCTAATACCTGTATACTATAAGATCCACATAAGAATATATATTTTAGGTGCACATATTTGTCTATATATATATATTTGTCTACATATATATATATATATATATATATAATATATATATATATATATATATATATATATATAGTTAGAATAATAAGATCTGTCCCAGACACCACTTCTAGACTTGAGCCTAGACTTTTAGCACTGTGCAGAGCTGTTCTGACTGTCAGTTTTAATAATCATAATTTATATAATATGAATAATATTACATACAAATATTGCTCAAATCCAAACGGTGCAATGTATAATAGCTGTTAAAGTGAAGTGGAAAAAAAAACTCACTTCCCATAATTCTGTCAAGTCAAATTTATTTATATTATTATATTATAGCTTTTTACAACTGTTGTCGTCACAAAGCAGCTTTACATAATTAGTAATTAATAAAAGACAGAAAAAAAGAAGAAAGAAGAAATAACGTAAGACATGAAGGATCAAAGACCCCCAGTGAGCAGACCCCAACGGAGACAGTGGCAAGGAGAACCTCCCTCAGAGCTGGAGGAAGAAACCTTGGAAGGAACCAAGACTCACAAGGGGGACCCGACCCGTCCTCCTCTGATCAGAACTATTTATTAATTATTGATAAAAATGACTAAACCAGATACAGCAGATAGTTAATAGTGGTGATATTATTAATAGTGCAGATGGTTTATTAGAGTCCATTCAGGTTTGAACATGGTCATTAAACAGGTAGCAGTGGTAGGAGGGTGTGCAGCTGGTCTGGTATGGGTGGGGGTGGGACTGGTAGGTGGCAGCTGGTCTGATGCAGGTGGAGGGGACCTCAGCAGGCAGTCTTCCAGCAGGTCGGGCTGGGTGACCATTTACTCTGAGAAGGTAAAAAGAGAGAGAGGTAGTTCTGAATTCTGTGTGTTTTCTGTGTGTGTTCTGTCATACAGAGCTGCTGCAGAAGCCAGTGGAGGAGCTGCTGATGAACCAGGCGAACAGATTCAGAGAGATTCAGGAGCAGAGAGAGGTCATCAGCAGAGGCCTGCCTGCCCTGCACCACGGACATGTGAGTACCATCCACCTCCTCCCTCTCTCCCAACTCTCTCGCCTTCCTCTAGATCCTGATCAGGGCTCAGCAGCGGTTAGAGCTCTATTGGGCTGTTGATGATGAGGGTTGTGGGTTCGAGACCCGGAGCTTGGCAAGCTGCCACTGTTGGGCCTTTGAGCAAGCAAGCCGTTCACCCTCTCTCTTTGCTCCCTGGGTGCTGGAGCTTCTGATAGAAGCTATAGAAGCTGATAGAAGCTATTTAATGCACCTGCACTACACACACACACACACACACACACATGTAGATGCATGATAAGACTGGATTTAGGGAGTCCTCATGCTTCTTCCTCGGCTTGTGTTCTAATTGGCTGGAGCCTGACACCGCACTCACTGCCATAGATAATGACCTGGTCGTGACCCTTCTCACTCTACAGGATTTCGACTCGCAGACAGGTCCAGATATTTAACTCGGACGGGTCGCGTCTTTGGACAATTCACACATAGAGATCTTGAGCCGATGTTGAAGCCCCCTGAGCTGCGGTCTTCACAGCTAAACTGAGACTTGCTCTAGTGTTGAGCTGCTGAGCTACAAAGGGGTTGTCAGACCATTTCCTACAGCGGACCTCTTCAGATTTCTCCAGTTTCAGATTTCTTCGGATGGTGTGAGGAAGCTTTCGTCACCACACTCTGGCTTTATCTGGAGCTTCTCTAAAGGACAAAATCTCCACTGTTAAGAGCGCTAGCTCAGTAAATACTGTGGTAGAGAGGCAGGAACACAGTCTGCTCCACACTGCTCTTATACATATGATCGATTTGTGCACCACAGCTTTGTTAAACTCAAAACTTCTTTACTTGAAACCCTAAAAAACCTTCATTTTTATATTTCCTCAAAAGCCCTGCTGCTCACTGCAGCTCACGGATTCCGGTTGTACCATTTGAGGTCTCTGTGCCATTTCAGGATTTCTCCAATGTCATCCAAAACATGAACAATTGTGTTCTAAAACTTTTGACCAGTACACACCTCTTCCTGCTGGTCCAGGTGAAGTGTGTCATGATTTACACTGTAATTAAATGATCGGCTCTCTCACTTTTGTAGATGAACAGAACAGCGG
>NC_132892.1:32861475-32894231 GCF_030463535.1 Salminus brasiliensis
GTGTTCATAGTAGATACTAACTAATTCATAATAGTAGAATATTGAATAGCACATACTGAAGTGTTCATAGTAGATACGGATTAATTCATAGAGGGTGCTTATAATATGATATTATTATTATTATTATGTCGCTAATATTATAAGATGTTAATAATAGCGACCTAATAATCGATAGTACATAGTAAATAATAAAAGCATATTGATATTGAATTATTCATAGTAGAGAATACATCATTTATAGATGTTGAATAACTCTGTAGTATAAACTACGTGTATATATATATATATATATTGTGTGTGTGTACAAACCGGATTTCAAAAAAGTTGGGACACTAAACAAATTGTGAATAAAAACTGAATGCAATGATGTGGAGGTGCCAACATCTAATATTTTATTCAGAATAGAACACAAATCACAGATCAAAAGTTTAATCTGAGTAAATGTAACATTTTAAGGGAAAAGTATGTTTCAAAATTTCATGGCATCAACAAATCCCAAAAAAGTTGGGACAAGGCCATTTTTACCACTGTGTGGCATCCCCCTTCTTATTACAGCACTCAACAGACGTCTGGGGACAGAAGAGACCAGTTTCTCAAGTTTAGAAATAGGAACGCTCTCCCATTCAGATCTAATACAGGCCTCTAACTGTTCAATCGTCTTGGGCCTTCTTTGTCGCACCTTCCTCTTTATGATGCGCCAAATGTTCTCTATAGGTGAAAGATCTGGACTGCAGGCTGGCCATTTCAGTACCCGGATCCTTCTCCTACGTAGCCATGATGTTGTGATTGCTGCAGAATGTGGTCTGGCATTATCTTGTTGAAAAATGCAGGGTCTTCCCTGAAAGAGATGACGTCTAGGTGGGAGCACGTTGTTCTAGAACCTGAACATAGTTCTCTGCATTAATGGGGCCTCTCCAGACATGCAAGCTGCCCATGCCACAAGCACTCATGCAACCCCATACCATCAGTGATGCAGGCTTCTGAACGGAGCGTTAATAACAACTTGGGTTATCCTTGTCCTCTCTGGTCCGGATGACATGGCGTCCCAGTGTCCCATAAAGAACTTCAAATCGTGACTCATCTGACCACAGAACAGTCTTCCATTTTGCCACACTCTATTTTAAAAGACCCCTGGCCCAGTGCAAACGTCTGAGCTTGTGGAGCTTGCTCAGAAATGGCTTCCTCTTTGCACTGTAGAGTTTCAGCTGACAACGGCGGATGGCACGGTGGATTGTGTTCACTGACAATGATTTCTGGAAGTATTCCTGAGCCCATTCTGTTATTTCCTTGACAGTGGCATTCCTGTTTGAGGTGCAGTGACGTTTAAGGGCCCGGAGATCACGAGCATCCAGTAGAGTTTTACGGCCTTGACCCTTACGCACAGCGATTGTTCCAGATTCTCTGAATCTTTTGATGATGTTAAGCACGGTTGATGATGATAACTTAAAAGTCTTTGCTATTTTACGCTGGGGAACACCATTCTGGTATTGCTGCACTTCTTTCTGTGCAACAATGGTGGAATTGGTGATCCTCTTACCATCTGGGCTTCAGAGAGACACTGACACTCTGAGAAGCTCATGTTGTCAATTGACCTAATTAGTGTTAATTGGTCTTCCAGCTGTTCGTTATATGCTCAATTTCCTTTTTCCAGACACTTATTGCTACTTGTCCCAACTTTTTTGGGATTTGTTGACACTGAAATTTTGAATCGACATATTTCTCCTTTAAAATGTTACATTTACTCAGATTAAACTTTTGATCTGTCATCTATGTTCTATTACGAATAAAATATTGACATTTGCCATCTCCACATCATTGCATTCAGTTTTTATTCACAATTTGTTTAGTGTCCCAACTTTTTTTGGAATTCGGTTTGTATATATATATACACAAATGTAGTTTATACTATGAGATATTACTCAAGTTATTACTCATATTAATTACTCTAAATAACTCATAGTACTACACTATATAACTACATTTATATGTCTATATGTATATATACATACACACACACACATGTAGTTTACACTACATAGTTATTCAACATCTATAAATGATGTATCCTCTACTATGAATAATTCAATATCAATATGCTTTTATTATTTACTATCTACTATCGATTATTAGGTCGCTATTATTAACATCTTATAATATTAGTGACATATTATTATTATTATTATTATTATTATTATCATATTATAAGCACCCTCTATGAATTATTCCATATCTACTATGAATACTTCAATATGTGCTATTAAATATTCTACTATTATGAATTAGTTAGTATCTACTATGAAATAATTTTTTTCTGTATCCAGTATGAATTGTTCATGAATTATTCATATATGAGTGTTATCTTCCTGATCTATTAAAGGGACCCCCTGGCATTGTATGAAGACGTCATGCTGGATGTGGATCTGATTCCAGCTCTGAGGTTTTGTGGTGAACTGGCATGCTGGACCGGCAGTGCTACCTCTCACCAGGTGCAGAGTGTGTGTGTATGTGTGTGTGTGTGTGTGTGGGGGGGGGGGGGCTATTAAATGATGAAAAGATCTAGAGCCAATCATGATGTTTAGTTCTTAATTTAAGCGAATGAAAGGCCTGTAGCACATCTGTTAACATATCCTCCCTCCTGTAGCTAAAACATAACGAGCCTGTTCGCTTGGAGGTAATAATCCTGAACATCTTCTGGCTGTAAGAAAAGTCACAGACGTTAGGAGAACTATTGATAAAATGATCAATAAAGAACAACAATCAAACAGTTTCTGTCTGGAAAAGGTCTTGCCACACAGGGACACTTATTACATCCTAGACTCAATATCCCTGCATGTCCCTACAGTGATAAAACTATTGGGACATCTATTGGATATCCCAACTACTGGATAAACTCCAACAAACAGAAACCTCTATCAGCAGTTAATAATCTGGTGACAGGCAGAGTCCCTCAAGGGTCAGTACTTGGACCCCCTTCATTTGGGTCCAATCTCTGTAGGCTGTAGTGCTGAGATGCAAGTAAGTAATGGAGGACAACATTCTAGAACGGTAGGAATGGAGGACAACATTCTAGAACGGTAGGAATGGAGGACAACATTCTAGAACATTAGGAATGGAGGACAACATTCTAGAATGGTAGGAATGGAGGACAACATTCTAGAACGGTAGGAATGGAGGACAACATTCTAGAACGGTAGGAATGGAGGACAACATTCTAGAACGGTAGGAATGGAGGACAACATTCTAGAACGGTAGGAATGGAGGACAACATTCTAGAACATTAGGAATGGAGGACAACATTCTAGAATGGTAGGAATGGAGGACAACATTCTAGAACGGTAGGAATGGAGGACAGCATTCTAGAACATTAGGAATGGAGGACAACATTCTAGAACATTAGGAATGGAGGACAACATTCTAGAACATTAGGAATGTAGGACAACATTCTAGAACAGTATGGATGTAGATGGCATTATGAATCTAGAACAGTATGGATGTAGATGGCATTATGAATCTAGAACAGTATGGATGTAGGACAACATTCTAGAACAGTATGGATGTAGGACAACATTCTAGAACATTAGGAATGGAGGACAACATTCTAGAACATTAGGAATGGAGGACAACATTCTAGAACGGTAGGAATGGAGGACAGCATTCTAGAACGGTAGGAATGGAGGACAACATTCTAGAACATTAGGAATGGAGGACAACATTCTAGAACGGTAGGAATGGAGGACAGCATTCTAGAACGGTAGGAATGGAGGACAACATTCTAGAACATTAGGAATGGAGGACAACATTCTAGAACATTAGGAATGGAGGACAACATTCTAGAACATTAGGAATGTAGGACAACATTCTAGAACAGTATGGATGTAGATGGCATTATGAATCTAGAACAGTATGGATGTAGATGGCATTATGAATCTAGAACAGTATGGATGTAGGACAACATTCTAGAACAGTATGGATGTAGGACAACATTCTAGAACAGTATGGATGTAGATGGCATTATGAATCTAGAACAGTATGGATGTAGATGGCATTATGAATCTAGAACAGTATGGATGTAGATGGCATTATGAATCTAGAACAGTATGGATGTAGGACAACATTCTAGAACAGTATGGATGTAGGACAACATTCTAGAACAGTATGGATGTAGATGGCATTATGAATCTAGAACAGTATGGATGTAGGACAACATTCTAGAACGGTATGGATGTAGATGACATTATGAATCTGGATCGGTATGAATGTAGGACAACAAGTGTGCTTATCCCAGAACTTTTATTAATTTTATTTATAAACTGAATTTAATTAGTCCTGTGTGTTTGTGTGTGTGTGTGTGTGTGTTTGTGTGGGTGTTTGTGTGTGTGTGTGTACAGGGAGAAGTGGGTGTGTCTGCACGGCTGCTGTTTGAGGCTGTGGTTGGTGAGAGTGTGTGTTCTCACCTGGAGCTGAAGAACGAGGGCAGCACAGCCATCTACTACAGCTGGCACAGACTGGCAGTGCCACACAGCTTCTGTGAGGCCAGACCCCAGAGACACACTCAACACTTCTACTTCAACACATCTACAGGTACACACATACATACACACGCACACACACACGCTAACATATACATTATAAATACATTATAAAAAACTCTTATTCAAAACTCTTATTTAAGCCTTATTCAGTATCTACTATGAACTATTCAGTAATGACTATGAATTAATTAGTGTCTGCTATAAATGATTGTTTTTTCTTTTCATTATTTAGTATATACTATAAATGATTCAGTATATACTACAAATATACCACAAATTATTCAGTATATACTATAAATTATTTAGTATATACTATACATTATTTAGTATATACTATAAATTAATCAGTACATACCACAAATTATTCAGTATATACTATAAATTATTTAGTATATACTATAAATTATTCAGTACATACCACAAATTATTCAGTATATACTATAAATTATTCAGTACATACCACAAATTATTCAGTATATACTATAAATTATTTAGTATATACTATACATTATTTAGTATATACTATAAATTAATCAGTACATACCACAAATTATTCAGTATATACTATAAATTATTTAGTATATACTATACATTATTTAGTATATACTATAAACTAATCAGTACATACCACAAATTATTCAGTATATACTATAAATTATTTAGTATATACTATAAATTATTCAGTATATACTATAAATTATTTAGTATATACTATAAATTATTCAGTATATACTATAAATTATTTAGTATATACTATAAATTATTCAGTACATACCACAAATTATTCAGTATATACTATAAATTATTTAGTATATACTATACATTATTTAGTATATACTATAAATTAATCAGTACATACCACAAATTATTCAGTATATACTATACATTATTTAGTATATACTATAAATTATTCAGTATATACTATAAATTATTTAGTATATACTATAAATTATTTAGTATATACTATAAATTATTCAGTATATACTATAAATTATTTAGTATATACTATAAATTATTCAGTATATACTATAAATTATTTAGTATATACTATAAATTATTCAGTATATACTATAAATTATTCAGTACATACCACAAATTATTCAGTTTGCACTATACATTATTTTGTATATACTCCATATTATTCATTATATACTATATCCAGTATATACCACAAAATTATTTGCTATATATAATAATATAAATTATTGATTAAGTGTACATTGTATAGTATATAAATTGTAATGAGATTTTTGCAAGCGTATAGATAACCTCCATTATTAGAGATAAACATTTATTTTAATATCTATATCTTTCTCTCTCCCTATTTTTCTCTCTCGCCCTCTCTGTAACTAAGCCGTGATATTGCCGGGCGATGTGGAGCGGATTCTGGTCACCTTCAAGAGTGTATGTCCAGGGATCATGAGTGAGGTGTGGCAGCTCCAAACTCATCCAGTTCTGCTGGGTGGAGCCTTGCTGCAGGTCACACTGAGGGGCGTGGCTCTGTTCCAGGACAAAACGGCTGAGCAGAGAGCAGCCATAGAGGTGTGTGTGTGTATGTGTGTGTGTGTGTGTGTTTGTGTGTGTGTGTATAGAGAGATATTAGTTAGACCATATTATTAGTAGACCATGACGCTTCTCTCTTTATGTAAAGTAATGTAAGTGTGTATGTTCATGTGTGGGTTATAGCTTGACCTGGAGCGGCGAGTGGCTGTATCTCTGTGCAGATCTGTGGTGTGTGATGTACTGCGTAACATTCACACTCCAGAGAGGCCCAGCTCTCCAGCTCAATTATACACCACAGAGGAGGACATCTTCTACGACATCAACCCCAGCGTAGGTCCCCACAAAACACATTACTGCCACAGTTTACTGCCAAGTCCTCCCATATATCCCATTGCGGTCTTTATGTAGGTCGTCACACGCCATATTATTATTATCATAAGTACATGCCAAACATTAATACAGGTCTCATAAAGTAGTTATAACCGAATTGTCCACATACCAGCACCACTAAAGTTATAACCGTGATGCAGGTCCACATAAAACACATTACAGTCTAGTATAGGTCCCCACAAAACACAATTTACCCTAATAATGTATGTTCAATCTTTATTAAATTTCCACATATCAGACATTTCAACACAAACACAACAACCTTATTATCCAGCATATTACAGCCTTAATAATCATCTATATCCACGTGGTACCAGAAATCTATTAATTTTTATTATGATTGATTATATAACCCTAATGCAGATTCTCTAAAAGCCACAGTGCACTTTTTTGTAGGTCCCCACGAAGACTGCCTTGTTACAGCCTTAATGCAGGTCCTCAAAAAGTAAAGTACAACCTTAATAACACTACTACCTCTCAGTGAGCTACCACACCATGGGGCAAACTCCTAACACTACAATGGCCCGCCTGTAACCTCGTACTCAGTACTCAGTCAGTCACCTTGAAATAAGCTAAATGCCACAAATATAATATATAATGCATTAGAAATTTAATGTAGGTCCCCACAAAACACATTACACTGTAATCCAGGTCCCCACAAAGAACATTATGCATTTCATATAGGTCAAAATCTTACTCAGCTCAGAACTCCCCAGCATTTTAATGTATACTTTAGAGGTCCCCTCTACCTGCGTCAGACCAGCTGCCACCTACCAGTCCCACCATCAGGCCCCCCACCCACCACCACCCATACCAGACCAGCGGCACACCCTACTACCACTGCTACCTGTTTAATGACCATGTTCAAACCTAAATGGACTCTTAACTATCTGCACTATTAATAATATCACCACTATTAACTATCTACACCATGATTATTATATTATGATTATGATCAGAGCAGTTCAACAGTATCGATGGTTTGGTAACTTTTATCAATAATAATAATTATAATAAATAAACTAATAATAAATAGTTCTGATCAGAGGAGGACGGGTCGGGTACCCTTTGTGAGTCTTGGTTCCTCCCAAGGTTTCTTCCTCCAGCTCTGAGGGAGGTTCTCCTTGCCACTGTCGCCGTTGGGGCTCACTGGGGGTCTTTGATTCATCATGTCTTACGTTATTTCTTCTCTGTCTCTGTCTTTTATTAATTACTAATTATGTAAAGCTGCTTTGTGACGACAACAGTTGTAAAAAGCTATACAAATAAATCTGACTTGACTTTTAGTACATCCCTAATTACAACCCTTTCCTATGTCTTCATAAAGCTCAATACAAACCTATAATATAAATAATAATAATAATAATACATTGTTAACCATAATAAAGGTCTACATTAAGCACAGTACAACAAGATTGACTCAAGAAACACAAAAAAGACATTACACTCTAATCCAGGTCCCCTCAAAGAATAAGAAATTGAATTAAGGGTCCCTAAATCTCATTACATCAATTAAAGCCCTGACTATTACAACCCTGCTAGAGGTCTGCATTAAGGACAATACAACCCTAACTAGTCCTATACTCTTATTTCAGGTCCCCATTAAGCACAATATGCTCTAGTGGAGATTTACTTAAAGTACATTACATTATAACATTTATTGCAACAGATATATTCAATCTTAAAGAATGTGCCCACACCTTATTCCTATATATCAGCACACTACCTCAGGAACATTCGAATATGATTCATATTCACTTTCCTCTCTCTCTGTCTCACACACACAATGCACGATGTATTCAGTGTGTTATTAGCAGACTAATTGAATCAGGAATGTAATTTAGGCCAGAACATTTCAGAAGTCCTTAGGGAGGCTCCTTCGCTCAGCATTTACAAAAGAACACATTTCTGTTCTGCATGTACTCTAATCAGACATCCACCCACACGCAACACACTCTGTAAAAAAATAAATATCAGCTAATCTCGTAGGTTTCATATTCTGAGCATTATGTACTCTGTTTCTGTTTCCTCTCCAGCTGCATTACCACAGTGGACCAGTGGAGGCACTGAAGAGACTATGGGAGCAGGCCCATAGGTCAAAAGTCACAAGGTTGGCAGGGGAAGAACACACGCCTATAGACATTCCAACCTGGGATCTGTCCATGGAACATCTCCGACAGGTATAGAGGGCACATAGTTAATATGATTGAGGGATCTGTAAGGGCGCAGCATTTACACTGCACTGTCAGAACCAGGTCATGGAGTCCGACATTGAACGAATCTAATGTCACGATCTCTCATGCCACATTCAAATTATGTCAAAAAGTGAGAAACTGGTGAATTGAAGGAAATATATTGAAGAAATCTAGAGAAATAAATCAATATTTATTATATTCATATTTATTATTAATAAATCTAGTGCTGAAAATCTAGAAATACAGAGCTCAGCCCATCTGACACCAACGATCACATGGTGGATGGATTTAAAACCTGCACAGCTGACTTTTATTTGTATGATTTTCTGCATTGCACCGCTGCCATACGATTGGCCCATGATTGGCCCATGATTTATATATATATATATATATATATATATATATATATATATATATATATATATTTATATATTTATATATATTTATTTATTTATTTAAAAAAAAAACTTTGGAAAAATACAAATCTGAAATATTTACTGTCCAGAGCTACAGATTTAATAGCTTTTAGAAATAAAAATGAACAAAAAATAATTAATTATTAATTAATTTGGTATCGTTCACATATATAACTTAATAAATTTGACAAGTACATAGTATTTCCTGTGTTCCCATGCATGCGTTTGTCTTGTGCTGTCATGAGTAGATAACACACTACTGAAAATGCGTGCATTATGCATTTAAGGTTACGACTCGGAGGAAGGGTCATCATTTGCTCATGGTGATATGATATGGCAGGATATTTACCTCTACAGCTAAACTTTCAATGGAAGTCATTACACTCTAATGCAGGTCCCCTCAAAGAATGATGGAAATTTGACTATTACAACCCTGCTAGAGGTCTGCATTAAGGACAATACAACCCTAGTCCTATACTCTTTTCTCAGGTCCCCACTAAGCAATGTAAAAAGATTTTATTCCAAGGCATCTTGGAATTGCATTTCTGTCGGTCCATCCGTCTTGACATTTTGCCACAATATAAGGAACATTGTAAATATGTAAAATTCTAACAACATTAACTAGACAAGTCCAGATTACTCTGTCTGAAAGTACATTACCCATGTCACTCCACTGGCTTCTTGTAGCTGCTGCCCAGGTCATCAGATTCAAACCCCTGATGCTGGCCTACAAAGCCAGACTGGACCAGCCAGCCCCTCCGTACTTAATAGCGATGGTCAAAAGCCGATCTGCACCAAGAGCCCTCCCAGCTTCAAGTACGGCTCGACTCGACCCGCCATCCTTTAAGATCCACGGAAGACAAGCGTCCAGACTTTTTACTGTCCTGCACCGAAGTGGTGGAACGAGCTTCCCCTGGGTGTCCGACGCTCGCTGTCCTCAAACCTAGACTGAAGACCCTCCTCTTCTGAGAGTACTCAGGCGAAGAGAAGAGTACTATGGTCTTCTTACTGATGTGTGTTTAGTATTGTCTAAGATTAGAGGAGCTTTGAATTATTAGCCTATTCAAACTAGCTGAGGTTTTTCTTGAGTAAATAGCAAAGCACTTTTGTAAGTAGCTCTGGAGAAGAGTGTCTGCTAAATGCCATAAATGTAAATGTTAACTAACAGTTAGACAGTTAAAGCAGCAGCTCAGCCTGTGCTCTGTGTTGCTGCTCGCTTTCACTAGGTGGTGCTGTCCATGGAGGAAGAAGACCAAGACTTAGACGGGGCAGCGCTGTGCAGAGACGAGGCTCTGAGCAAATACAACTCGCTTATCCTGCAGCTCCACCAACCACAGCTCCCAACCCAAGCCCTCACACCCCACAACATCGGGTATGTGTCTAACACATCACTGCTGGACACACGGCACTGCATTAGTTAGTGTATAACACATCACCACACTGTTAAAACCGTACCCCATAGCTTCCCCTTCATAGCCACCTTCAGTGGTTCAGGCTTCTAGTCTACACTTCTGTAATTCAACTTCACATCGGTTTCCATGTAGTAGCGGACTGATAAGCCTTCTGATGTCGTAAGCCTGGAAATTTAAGAGGGAAATGTTGGGTATGGGGGTGTTTGTGTTTGTGTGTAGGCTGCAGTTGTGGAGGGAACTGTGTGACGGTTTAGTCAGTGAGGCTCTGCGGCTCAGACACATACTGGGGCTGCCTGAGAACCATGCTTGTGGAGAGACAGAGCTTGACCAGGACACTTGTGAGTACACTTGTGCCCTCATTTTGAACATCATGAAATATGCTTAATTTCCTCATAAACTATTATTATTATTATTATTATTAGTAGTAGTAGTAGTATAGGGTTTGTTTTGCTCTTCAACCTGCAACACTATATTTGGTCTACAATTGTGGTGGAACTAAAAAACTCAAGTGTTCCTGGAACATCGTAATGTAAAGTCATACTAGGTTGGGTCTCTTATGATGGGCCTGCTCTCAAACACTGTGATTGCTCTCCAACACTATGGTGGACCTGCAACACTATGGTGGACCTGCAACACTATGGTGGGCCTGCAACATTGTGGTAGGCCTGCAGCACTATGGTGGATCTGCAGCACTATGGTGGGCCTGCAACATTGTGGTAGGCCTGCAGCACTATGGTGGATCTGCAGCACTATGGTGGGCCTGCAGCACTATGCTGGATCTGCAGCACTATGGTGGATCTGCAGCACTATGGTGGGCCTGCAACATTGTGGTAGGCCTGCAGCACTATGGTGGATCTGCAGCACTATGGTGGGCCTGCAGCACTATGCTGGATCTGCAGCACTATGGTGGACCTGCAACACTATGGTGGACCTGCAACATTATGGTGGGCCTGCAACATTGTGGTAGGCCTGCAACACTATAGTGGATCTGCAGCACTATGGTGGGCCTGCAGCACTATGGTGGGCCTGCAACATTGTGGTAGGCCTGCAACACTATAGTGGATCTGCAGCACTATGGTGGGCCTGCAGCACTATGGTGGGCCTGCAACATTGTGGTAGGCCTGCAACACTATAGTGGATCTGCAGCACTATGGTGGGCCTGCAGCACTATGGTGGGCCTGCAACATTGTGGTAGGCCTGCAACACTATAGTGGATCTGCAGCACTATGGTGGGCCTGCAGCACTATGGTGGGCCTGCAGCACTATGGTGGGCCTGCAACATTGTGGTAGGCCTGCAACACTATAGTGGATCTGCAGCACTATGGTGGGCCTGCAATACTGTGATTGCTCTTCAACACTATGGTGGACCTCCAATGCTATGGTGGACCTCCAATTCTATGGTGAGCGCGCATCACTATGGTGGGCCTGCAACACTATAGTGGATGTATAATACTATGGTGGGCCTGCAGCACTATGGTGGGCCTGCAACACTAGGATGGGCCTGCAATACTGTGATTGCTCTTCAACACTGTGGTGGGCCTGCAACACTATGGTGGGCCTGCAACACTGTGGTGGGCCTGCAACACTGTGGTGGGCCTGCAACATTGTGGTAGGCCTGCAACACTATAGTGGATCTGCAGCACTATGGTGGGCCTGCAACACTGTGATTGCTCTTCAACACTATGGTGGGCCTGCAACACTGTATTGCTCTTCAACACTATGGTGGGCCTGCAACACTATGGTGGGCCTGCAACACTATGATTGCTCTTCAACACTATGGTGGGCCTGCAACACTATGGTGGGCCTGCAACACTGAGGTGGGCCTGCAACACTATGGTGGGCCTGCAACACTGTGGTGGGCCTGCAACACTATGGTGGGCCTGCAACACTATGGTGGGCCTGCAACATTGTGGTGGACCTGAAAAACTATGGTGGGCCTGCAACACTATGGTGGGCCTGCAACACTATGGTGGGCCTGCAACACTATGGTGGGCCTGCAACATTGTGGTGGACCTGAAAAACTATGGTGGGCCTGCAACACTATGGTGGGCCTGCAACACTATGGTGGGCCTGCAACACTATGGTGGGCCTGCAACATTGTGGTGGACCTGAAAAACTATGGTGGGCCTGCAACATTGTGGTGGACCTGAAAAACTATGGTGGGCCTGCAACACTATGATTGCTCTTCAACACTATGGTGGGCCTGCAACACTGTGATTGCTCTTCAACACTATGGTGGGCCTGCAACACTGTGATTGCTCTTCAACACTATGGTGGGCCTGCAACACTGTGATTGCTCTTCAACACTATGGTGGGCCTGCAACACTGTGATTGCTCTTCAACACTATGGTGGGCCTGCAACACTGTGATTGCTCTTCAACACTATGATTGCATGATGGATTAAATTGATGGAATAAAGTCTTCATTTCTTTGCGGTTCTGCAGGGGCGATGCAAAATAAGGACGAGGGGAAGGACAAAAAAGGAGTGTCCTTGATTAAAGAAGAGAAGAAGGGAGGGAATGCCAAGGAGAGGGAGGATAAGAAGGGAATGCCCAAGCCTGCAGCCAAGGACAAATTAGCAGAGGTGAGTAGAAAAAGTGTGCTGAGCATCATACACCAGCAGGGGGCAGCAAACACAACAGAACGCAATACTGCACCTGAGCTCATACAGCAAAGCTGCCCTTTCTCTCAGTTCTACCCATGAACACCTCAGTAAACACCTCAATCTTCTTACGCTGGTATAATAATAATAATAATAATAATAATAATTCACATATTTCTAGTTTGTTGGTGATTGTTTATGCTCAGACCTCCCATCCCTCCCTCCTCCCTCCCTCTCTCTGACTCAGAGGTAAGTTCGGGACTGCTTAGTGGGCGTTATGGTAACAGTGTGAAAACATGCACCTGCTCTCCTCCTGCATTCAGAGTGGAGACAGTAGAGGACCTTTTGGGGCCCTTACTCACTCACTCACTCACTCACTCACACACACACACACACACACACACACACACAAACAAAATAATGACTGACATACAAACATAAACATATGTACACACATGCTCCCTAATAACATTATGGGTTGTATATATTTATTTATACACAGATACACACTATTGGGACAAACTAATCAAAACCCACTGTGACTGGGCCACTGCAACCCCTTGATTCTATTCTTTTTCAGCCGTCCCGTGGTCGATTAGCTGGTCTGCTTGGGATCATTGTCCTGTTGCATGACCTAATTTCGGCCAAGCTATAGCTACTCTAGAATACTTACATTAGATATATAGAAGAGTGGACGTGGTACATGGTGATGACTCAAGGTGCTCAGGTCCTGTAGATGCAGAATGAGCCCGAATCATCACCCCTCCATTACAGTGCTTGACCGTTGGTCTGAGGAGTTTGTGCTGGTATGCTGTGTTAATTGCTGGTCTTCTCTAAACTTGGATCTGGACAAACATCTCTACTTTGGTCTCCAGAAGCCTTGTAGTTTGTTCAGATGCAAATCATTTTAGAAATCAGAGGCTTTGTCCTGACAACCTCCCAAACAGGCCATGCTTGTTCAGTCTTTTTGTAATTGTAAGATCATGAACCTGAAAGTCTGAGATGTGGCTCGTGGCTTGTGGTGGATTTGCTGGGACGTCCACTCCTGAGAAGACTGGCAGCCACCCTGAATGTTTTCCACTTGAAATGGACTTGTGTATATAGAACTAGACGTGTGTGTGTGTGTGTGTATAGGAGCGTCCTGGCAATAAGAAGAAGGTTATAGAGGAGAAGGCGGCGGAGAAAGATGTCATCAAAGAGTCGTCCCTTACCACAGCCAACAGCCAACAAGACCCCGTCCATTCTACAGCACTACAGCAAACATACACACACACACTGCACCAACAGGCAAGAACCTCCATCTCTCTCTCTCACACACACACACACACACACACAATATCAGGAATAAAATAGAATTCCAGCTCAGAATAAATGACTGCATACAAAACCAGTGTGTACTGGAACAATACGGTGATCTAGATGATGAGGGGTGTGTGTGTGTGTGTGTGTGTGTGTGTGTGTGTGTGTGTGTGTGTGTGTGTGTGTTTCAGGTTTATGTTCTGATGGAGAAGATGATTGATTCTCTCTGTGATCTGCTGGATGAGCCTCAGCAAAACAAAGACGACATGAACTACTGAATCTAATCCTACTGAATCTAATCCTACTGAATCTAATCCTACTGAGTCAAATCCTACTGAGTCAAATCCTACTGAGTCAAATCCTACTGAATCAAACTATAATAATGACAGTAGTTCAAAATATTTTTGAAGTCCATTCTGTTTCCTGTTTGTTGGTATAATAAATAAATAACACATAAATAACTCCCTCTATTACTGTACACACACCACACCTCCCTCTATTACTGTATACACACCACACCTCCCTCTATTACTGTACACCACACCTCCCTCTATTACTCTACACCACACCTCCCTCTATTACTGTACACACACCACACCTCCCTCTATTACTGTATACACACCACACCTCCCTCTATTACTGTACACACACCACACCTCCCTCTATTACTGTATACACACCACACCCCCCTCTATTGCTCTACACCACACCTCCCTCTATTACTGTACACACACCACACCCCCCTCTATTGCTCTACACCACACCTCCCTCTATTACTGTACACACACCACACCCCCCTCTATTACTGTACACCACACCTCCCTCTATTACTGTACACACACCACACCCCCCTCTATTGCTCTACACCACACCTCCCTCTATTACTGTACACACACCACACCCCCCTCTATTACTGTACACCTCCCTCCCTCTATTACTCTACACCACACCTCCCTCTATTACTGTACACACACCACACCTCCCTCTATTACTGTACACCACACCTCCCTCTATTACTGTACACACACCACACCTCCCTCTATTACTGTACACCACACCTCCCTCTATTACTGTACACACACCACCCTCCCTCTATTACTGTACACACACCACCCTCCCTCTATTACTGTACACCACACCTCCCTCTATTACTGTACACACACCACCCTCCCTCGATTACTGTACACACACCACACCTCCCTCTATTACTGTACACCACACCTCCCTCTATTACTGTACACACACCACACCTCCCTCTATTACTGTACACAAACCACCCTCCCTCGATTACTGTACACACACCACACCTCCCTCTATTACTGTACACCACACCTCCCTCTATTACTGTACACACACCACACCTCCCTCTATTACTGTACACACACCTCCCTCCCTCTATTACTCTACACCACACCTCCCTTTATTACTGTACACACACCACACCTCCCTCTATTACTCTACACCACACCTCCCTCTATTGCTCTACACCACACCTCCCTCTATTACTCTACACCTCCCTCCCTCTATTGCTCTACACCACACCTCCCTCTATTACTCTACACCACACCTCCCTCCCTCTATTACTCTACACCACACCTCCCTCTATTACTCTACACCTCCCTCCCTGTATTACTGTACACCACACCTCCCTCCCTCTATTACTCTACACCACACCTCCCTCTATTACTCTACACCTCCCTCCCTCTATTACTGTACACCACACCTCCCTCTATTACTGTACACCACACCTCCCTCCCTCGATTACTGTACACCACACCTCCCTCTATTACTGTACACACACCACACCTCCCTCTATTACTGTACACACAACTCCCTCTATTACTGTACACACACCACACCTCCCTCTATTACTGTACACACACCACACCTCCCTCTATTACTGTACACACACCACACCCCCCTCTATTGCTCTACACCACACCTCCCTCTATTACTGTACACCACACCTCCCTCTATTACTCTACACCACACCTCCCTCTATTACTGTACACCACACCTCCCTCTATTACTCTACACCACACCTCCCTCTATTACTCTACACCACACCTCCCTCCCTCGATTACTGTACACCACACCTCCCTCTATTACTGTACACACAACTCCCTCTATTACTGTACACACACCACCCTCCCTCTATTACTGTACACACACCACACCTCCCTCTATTACTGTACACCACACCTCCCTCTATTACTGTACACACACCACCCTCCCTCTATTACTGTACACACACCACACCTCCCTCTATTACTGTACACACACCACACCTCCCTCTATTACTGTACACCACACCTCCCTCCCTCGATTACTGTACACACACCACACCTCCCTCTATTACTGTACACCACACCTCCCTCTATTACTGTACACACACCACACCTCCCTCTATTACTGTACACCACACCTCCCTCCCTCGATTACTGTACACACACCACACCTCCCTCTATTACTGTACACCACACCTCCCTCTATTACTGTACACACACCTCCCTCCCTCTATTACTCTACACCACACCTCCCTTTATTACTGTACACACACCACACCTCCCTCTATTACTCTACACCACACCTCCCTCTATTGCTCTACACCACACCTCCCTCTATTACTCTACACCTCCCTCCCTCTATTGCTCTACACCACACCTCCCTCTATTACTCTACACCTCCCTCCCTCTATTACTGTACACCACACCTCCCTCTATTACTGTACACCACACCTCCCTCCCTCGATTACTGTACACCACACCTCCCTCTATTACTGTACACACACCACACCTCCCTCTATTACTGTACACACAACTCCCTCTATTACTGTACACACACCACACCTCCCTCTATTACTGTACACACACCTCCCTCCCTCTATTACTCTACACCACACCTCCCTCTATTACTGTACACACACCACACCTCCCTCTATTACTGTACACCACACCTCCCTTTATTACTGTACACACTCCACACCTCCCTCTATTACTGTACACCACACCTCCCTCTATTGCTCTACACCACACCTCCCTCTATTGCTCTACACCACACCTCCCTCTATTACTCTACACCTCCCTCCCTCTATTGCTCTACACCACACCTCCCTCTATTACTCTACACCTCCCTCCCTCTATTACTCTACACCACACCTCCCTCCCTCTATTACTCTACACCACACCTCCCTCTATTACTCTACACCTCCCTCCCTCTATTACTGTACACCACACCTCCCTCCCTCTATTACTGTACACCACACCTCCCTCCCTCTATTACTGTACACCACACCTCCCTCTATTACTCTACACCACACCTCCCTCCCTCTATTACTCTACACCTCCCTCCCTCTATTACTCTACACCACACCTCCCTCTATTACTCTACACCACACCTCCCTCCCTCGATTACTGTACACACACCACACCTCCCTCTATTACTGTACACCACACCTCCCTCTATTACTGTACACACACCACACCTCCCTCTATTACTGTACACCACACCTCCCTCTATTACTGTACACCACACCTCCCTCCCTCTATTACTCTACACCACACCTCCCTCTATTACTGTACACCACACCTCCCTCTATTACTGTACACACACCACACCTCCCTCTATTACTGTACACACACCTCCCTCCCTCTATTACTCTACACCACACCTCCCTTTATTACTGTACACACACCACACCTCCCTCTATTACTCTACACCACACCTCCCTCTATTGCTCTACACCACACCTCCCTCCCTCTATTACTCTACACCACACCTCCCTCTATTACTCTACACCTCCCTCCCTGTATTACTGTACACACACCACACCTCCCTCTATTACTCTACACCACACCTCCCTCTATTACTCTACACCTCCCTCCCTCTATTGCTCTACACCACACCTCCCTCTATTACTCTACACCACACCTCCCTCCCTCTATTACTCTACACCTCCCTCCCTGTATTACTGTACACCACACCTCCCTCCCTCTATTACTCTACACCTCCCTCCCTCTATTACTGTACACCACACCTCCCTCTATTACTGTACACCACACCTCCCTCCCTCGATTACTGTACACCACACCTCCCTCTATTACTGTACACACACCACACCTCCCTGTATTACTGTACACACAACTCCCTCTATTACTGTACACACACCACACCTCCCTCTATTACTGTACACACACCACACCTCCCTCTATTACTGTACACACACCACACCCCCCTCTATTGCTCTACACCACACCTCCCTCTATTACTGTACACCACACCTCCCTCTATTACTCTACACCACACCTCCCTCCCTCGATTACTGTACACCACACCTCCCTCCCTCGATTACTGTACACCACACCTCCCTCTATTACTGTACACACACCACACCTCCCTCTATTACTGTACACACAACTCCCTCTATTACTGTACACACACCACACCTCCCTCTATTACTGTACACACACCACACCTCCCTCTATTACTGTACACCACACCTCCCTCTATTACTGTACACACACCACCCTCCCTCTATTACTGTACACACACCACACCTCCCTCTATTACTGTACACACACCACACCTCCCTCTATTACTCTACACCACACCTCCCTCTATTACTCTACACCTCCCTCCCTCTATTGCTCTACACCACACCTCCCTCTATTACTCTACACCTCCCTCCCTCGATTACTGTACACCACACCTCCCTCTATTACTGTACACACACCACACCTCCCTCTATTACTGTACACACAACTCCCTCTATTACTGTACACACACCACACCTCCCTCTATTACTGTACACACACCTCCCTCCCTCTATTACTCTACACCACACCTCCCTCTATTACTGTACACACACCACACCTCCCTCTATTACTGTACACCACACCTCCCTTTATTACTGTACACACTCCACACCTCCCTCTATTACTGTACACCACACCTCCCTCTATTGCTCTACACCACACCTCCCTCTATTGCTCTACACCACACCTCCCTCTATTACTCTACACCTCCCTCCCTCTATTGCTCTACACCACACCTCCCTCTATTACTCTACACCTCCCTCCCTCTATTACTCTACACCACACCTCCCTCCCTCTATTACTCTACACCACACCTCCCTCTATTACTCTACACCTCCCTCCCTCTATTACTGTACACCACACCTCCCTCCCTCTATTACTGTACACCACACCTCCCTCCCTCTATTACTGTACACCACACCTCCCTCTATTACTCTACACCACACCTCCCTCCCTCTATTACTCTACACCTCCCTCCCTCTATTACTCTACACCACACCTCCCTCTATTACTCTACACCTCCCTCCCTCTATTACTGTACACCTCCCTCCCTCTATTACTGTACACCACACCTCCCTCTATTGCTCTACACCACACCTCCCTCTATTACTCTACACCACACCTCCCTCTATTGCTCTACACCACACCTCCCTCTATTGCTCTACACCACACCTCCCTCTATTACTGTACACCACACCTCCCTCCCTCTATTACTCTACACCACACCTCCCTCTATTACTGTACACCACACCTCCCTCTATTACTCTACACCACACCTCCCTCTATTGCTCTACACCACACCTCCCTCTATTACTCTACACCACACCTCCCTCTATTACTCTACACCACACCTCCCTCCCTCTATTACTCTACACCACACCTCCCTCACTCTATTACTCTACACCTCCCTCCCTCTATTGCTCTACACCACACCTCCCTCTATTACTCTACACCACACCTCCCTCTATTACTCTACACCTTCCTCCCTCTATTACTGTACACCACACCTCCCTCTATTACTCTACACCTCCCTCCCTCTATTACTCTACACCACACCTCCCTCCCTCCCTCTATTACTCTACACCTCCCTCCCTCTATTACTGTACACCACACCTCCCTCTATTACTCTACACCACACCTCCCTTTATTACTGTACACCACACCTCCCTCCCTCCCTCTATTACTCTACACCTCCCTCCCTCTATTACTGTACACCACACCTACCTCTATTACTCTACACCTCCCTCCCTCTATTGCTCTACACCACACCTCCCTCTATTACTCTACACCTCCCTCCCTCTATTACTGTACACCACACCTCCCTCTATTACTGTACACCTCCCTCCCTCTATTACTGTACACCACACCTCCCTCTATTACTCTACACCACACCTCCCTCTATTACTCTACACCTCCCTCCCTCTATTACTGTACACCACACCTCCCTCCCTCCCTCTATTGCTCTACACCACACCTCCCTCTATTACTGTACACCACACCTCCCTCCCTCCCTCTATTACTCTACACCACACCTCCCTCCCTCCCTCTATTGCTCTACACCACACCTCCCTCCCTCTATTACTCCACACCACACCTCCTTCTATTAATCTACACCTCCCTCCCTCCCTCTATTACTCTACACCACACCTCCCTCTATTACTCTACACCACACCTCCCTCCCTCCCTCTATTGCTCTACACCACACCTCCCTCTATTACTCTACACCACACCTCCCTCTATTACTGTACACCACACCTCCCTCTATTACTCTACACCACACCTCCCTCTATTACTCTACACCTCCCTCCCTCTATTACTGTACACCACACCTCCCTCCCTCCCTCTATTACTCTACACCACACCTCCCTCCCTCCCTCTATTGCTCTACACCACACCTCCCTCTATTACTCTACACCACACCTCCCTCTATTAATCTACACCTCCCTCCCTCCCTCTATTACTCTACACTACACCTCCCTCTATTACTCTACACCTCCCTCCCTCTATTACTGTACACCACACCTCCCTCTATTACTCTACACCTCCCTCTCTCTACTACTGTACACCTCCCTCCCTCTATTACTCTACACCACACCTCCCTCTATTACTCTACACCACACCTCCCTCCCTCTATTACTCTACACCTCCCTCCCTCTATTACTGTACACCACACCTCCCTCTATTACTCTACACCTCCCTCCCTCTATTACTGTACACCTCCCTCCCTCTATTACTCTACACCACACCTCCCTCTATTACTCTACACCACACCTCCCTCTATTGCTCTACACCACACCTCCCTCCCTCTATTACTGTACACCACACCTACCTCTATTACTCCACACCTCCCTCCCTCTATTACTCTACACCACACCTCCCTCTATTACTGTACACCACACCTCCCTCTATTACTCTACACCTCCCTCCCTCTATTACTGTACACCACACCTCCCTCCCTCTATTACTGTACACCACACCTCCCTCTATTACTTTACACCACACCTCCCTCTATTACTCTACACCACACCTCCCTCCCTCTATTACTCTACACCTCCCTCACTCTATTACTGTACACCACACCTCCCTCCCTCTATTACTGTACACCACACCTCCCTCTATTACTGTACACCACACCTCCCTCTATTACTCTACACCACATCTCCCTCTATTACTGTACACACACCACACCTCCCTCTAATACTGTACACACACCTCCCTCCCTCTATTACTCTACACCACACCTCCCTTTATTACTGTACACACACCACACCTCCCTCTATTACTCTACACCACACCTCCCTCTATTGCTCTACACCACACCTCCCTCCCTCTATTACTCTACACCACACCTCCCTCTATTACTCTACACCTCCCTCCCTCTATTACTTTACACCACACCTCCTTCTATTACTCTACACCACACCTCCCTCTATTACTCTACACCACACCTCCCTCCCTCTATTACTCTACACCTCCCTCCCTCTATTACTCTACACCTCCCTCCCTCTATTACTGTACACCTCCCTCCCTCTATTACTTTACACCACACCTCCTTCTATTACTCTACACCACACCTCCCTCTATTACTCTACACCACACCTCCCTCTATTACTCTACACCACACCTACCTCTATTACTCTACACCTCCCTCCCTCTATTACTGTACACCACACCTACCTCTATTACTCTACACCTCCCTCCCTCTATTACTCTACACCACACCTCCCTCTATTGCTCTACACCACACCTCCCTCCCTCTATTACTGTACACCACACCTACCTCTATTACTCCACACCTCCCTCCCTCTATTACTCTACACCACACCTCCCTCTATTACTGTACACCACACCTCCCTCTATTACTCTACACCTCCCTCCCTCTATTACTGTACACCACACCTCCCTCCCTCTATTACTGTACACCACACCTCCCTCTATTACTTTACACCACACCTCCCTCTATTACTCTACACCACACCTCCCTCTATTACTCTACACCACACCTCCCTCCCTCTATTACTCTACACCTCCCTCACTCTATTACTGTACACCACACCTCCCTCCCTCTATTACTGTACACCACACCTCCCTCTATTACTGTACACCACACCTCCCTCTATTACTCTACACCACATCTCCCTCTATTACTGTACACACACCTCCCTCCCTCTATTACTCTACACCACACCTCCCTCTATTGCTCTACACCACACCTCCCTCCCTCTATTACTGTACACCACACCTCCCTCTATTACTCTACACCTCCCTCCCTCTATTACTCTACACCTCCCTCCCTCTATTACTCTACACCTCCCTCCCTCTATTACTGTACACCTCCCTCCCTCTTTTACTGTACACCTCCCTCCCTCTATTACTCTACACCACACCTCCCTCTATTACTCTACACCACACCTCCCTCTATTGCTCTACACCACACCTCCCTCCCTCTATTACTGTACACCACACCTACCTCTATTACTCCACACCTCCCTCTATTACTCTACACCACACCTCCCTCTATTACTGTACACCACACCTCCCTCTATTACTCTACACCTCCCTCCCTCTATTACTGTACACCACACCTCCCTCCCTCTATTACTGTACACCACACCTCCCTCTATTACTTTACACCACACCTCCCTCTATTACTCTACACCACACCTCCCTCTATTACTCTACACCACACCTCCCTCCCTCTTTTACTCTACACCTCCCTCACTCTATTACTGTACACCACACCTCCCTCCCTCTATTACTGTACACCACACCTCCCTCTATTACTGTACACCACACCTCCCTCTATTACTCTACACCACATCTCCCTCTATTACTGTACACACACCACACCTCCCTCTATTACTGTACACACACCTCCCTCCCTCTATTACTCTACACCACACCTCCCTTTATTACTGTACACACACCACACCTCCCTCTATTACTCTACACCACACCTCCCTCTATTGCTCTACACCACACCTCCCTCCCTCTATTACTCTACACCACACCTCCCTCTATTACTCTACACCTCCCTCCCTCTATTACTTTACACCACACCTCCTTCTATTACTCTACACCACACCTCCCTCTATTACTCTACACCACACCTCCCTCCCTCTATTACTCTACACCTCCCTCCCTCTATTACTCTACACCTCCCTCCCTCTATTACTGTACACCTCCCTCCCTCTATTACTTTACACCACACCTCCTTCTATTACTCTACACCACACCTCCCTCTATTACTCTACACCACACCTCCCTCTATTACTCTACACCACACCTACCTCTATTACTCTACACCTCCCTCCCTCTATTACTGTACACCACACCTACCTCTATTACTCTACACCTCCCTCCCTCTATTACTCTACACCACACCTCCCTCTATTACTGTACACCACACCTCCCTCTATTACTGTACACCACACCTACCTCTATTACTCTACACCTCCCTCCCTCTATTACTCTACACCACACCTCCCTCTATTACTCTACACCACACCTACCTCTATTACTCTACACCTCCCTCCCTCTATTACTGTACACCACACCTACCTCTATTACTCTACACCTCCCTCCCTCTATTACTCTACACCTCCCTCCCTCTATTACTGTACACCTCCCTCCCTCTATTACTTTACACCACACCTCCTTCTATTACTCTACACCACACCTCCCTCTATTACTCTACACCACACCTCCCTCTATTACTCTACACCACACCTACCTCTATTACTCTACACCTCCCTCCCTCTATTACTGTACACCACACCTCACTCTATTACTCTACACCTCCCTCCCTCTATTACTCTACACCACACCTCCCTCCCTCCCTCTATTGCTCTACACCACACCTCCCTCCCTCTATTACTCCACACCACACCTCCTTCTATTAATCTACACCTCCCTCCCTCCCTCTATTACTCTACACCACACCTCCCTCTATTACTGTACACCACACCTCCCTCCCTCCCTCCCTCCCTCTATTACTCTACACCACACCTCCCTCCCTCCCTCTATTGCTCTACACCACACCTCCCTCTATTACTCTACACCACACCTCCCTCTATTACTGTACACCACACCTCCCTCTATTACTCTACACCACACCTCCCTCTATTACTCTACACCTCCCTCCCTCTATTACTGTACACCACACCTCCCTCCCTCCCTCTATTACTCTACACCACACCTCCCTCCCTCCCTCTATTGCTCTACACCACACCTCCCTCTATTACTCTACACCACACCTCCCTCTATTAATCTACACCTCCCTCCCTCCCTCTATTACTCTACACCACACCTCCCTCTATTACTGTACACCACACCTCCCTCCCTCTATTACTCTACACTACAACTCCCTCTATTACTCTACACCTCCCTCCCTCTATTACTGTACACCACACCTCCCTCTATTACTCTACACCTCCCTCCCTCTATTACTCTACACCTCCCTCCCTCTATTACTGTACACCACACCTCCCTCTATTACTCTACACCTCCCTCCCTCTATTACTGTACACCTCCCTCCCTCTATTACTCTACACCACACCTCCCTCTATTACTCTACACCACACCTCCCTCTATTGCTCTACACCACACCTCCCTCCCTCTATTACTGTACACCACACCTACCTCTATTACTCCACACCTCCCTCCCTCTATTACTCTACACCACACCTCCCTCTATTACTGTACACCACACCTCCCTCTATTACTCTACACCTCCCTCCCTCTATTACTGTACACCACACCTCCCTCCCTCTATTACTGTACACCACACCTCCCTCTATTACTTTACACCACACCTCCCTCTATTACTCTACACCACACCTCCCTCTATTACTCTACACCACACCTCCCTCCCTCTATTACTCTACACCTCCCTCACTCTATTACTGTACACCACACCTCCCTCCCTCTATTACTGTACACCACACCTCCCTCTATTACTGTACACCACACCTCCCTCTATTACTCTACACCACACCTCCCTCCCTCTATTGCTGTACACCACACCTCCCTCTATTACTCTACACCACACCTCCCTCTATTGCTCTACACCTCCCTCCCTCTATTACTCTACACCACACCTCCCTCTATTACTGTACACCTCCCTCCCTCTATTACTCTACACCTCCCTCCCTCTATTACTGTACACCTCCCTCCCTCTATTACTCTACACCTCCCTCCCTCTATTACTGTACACCTCCCTCCCTCTATTACTCTACACCTCCCTCCCTCTATTACTCTACACCACACCTCCCTCTATTACTGTACACCACACCTCCCTCTATTACTGTACACCTCCCTCACTCTATTACTCTACACCTCCCTCCCTCTATTACTCTACACCACACCTCCCTCCCTCCCTCTATTGCTCTACACCACACCTCCCTCCCTCTATTACTCCACACCACACCTCCTTCTATTAATCTACACCTCCCTCCCTCCCTCTATTACTCTACACCACACCTCCCTCTATTACTGTACACCACACCTCCCTCCCTCCCTCCCTCTATTACTCTACACCACACCTCCCTCCCTCCCTCTATTGCTCTACACCACACCTCCCTCTATTACTCTACACCACACCTCCCTCTATTACTGTACACCACACCTCCCTCTATTACTCTACACCACACCTCCCTCTATTACTCTACACCTCCCTCCCTCTATTACTGTACACCACACCTCCCTCCCTCCCTCTATTACTCTACACCACACCTCCCTCCCTCCCTCTATTGCTCTACACCACACCTCCCTCTATTACTCTACACCACACCTCCCTCTATTAATCTACACCTCCCTCCCTCCCTCTATTACTCTACACCACACCTCCCTCTATTACTGTACACCACACCTCCCTCCCTCTATTACTCTACACTACACCTCCCTCTATTACTCTACACCTCCCTCCCTCTATTACTGTACACCACACCTCCCTCTATTACTCTACACCTCCCTCCCTCTATTACTCTACACCTCCCTCCCTCTATTACTGTACACCACACCTCCCTCTATTACTCTACACCTCCCTCCCTCTATTACTGTACACCACACCTCCCTCCCTCTATTACTGTACACCACACCTCCCTCTATTACTCTACACCACACCTCCCTCTATTGCTCTACACCACACCTCCCTCCCTCTATTACTGTACACCACACCTACCTCTATTACTCCACACCTCCCTCCCTCTATTACTCTACACCACACCTCCCTCTATTACTGTACACCACACCTCCCTCTATTACTCTACACCTCCCTCCCTCTATTACTGTACACCACACCTCCCTCCCTCTATTACTGTACACCACACCTCCCTCTATTACTTTACACCACACCTCCCTCTATTACTCTACACCACACCTCCCTCTATTACTCTACACCACACCTCCCTCCCTCTATTACTCTACACCTCCCTCACTCTATTACTGTACACCACACCTCCCTCCCTCTATTACTGTACACCACACCTCCCTCTATTACTGTACACCACACCTCCCTCTATTACTCTACACCACACCTCCCTCCCTCTATTGCTGTACACCACACCTCCCTCTATTACTCTACACCACACCTCCCTCTATTGCTCTACACCTCCCTCCCTCTATTACTCTACACCACACCTCCCTCTATTACTGTACACCTCCCTCCCTCTATTACTCTACACCTCCCTCCCTCTATTACTGTACACCTCCCTCCCTCTATTACTCTACACCTCCCTCCCTCTATTACTGTACACCTCCCTCCCTCTATTACTCTACACCTCCCTCCCTCTATTACTGTACACCTCCCTCCCTCTATTACTCTACACCACACCTCCCTCTATTACTCTACACCTCCCTCCCTCTATTACTTTACACCACACCTCCTTCTATTACTCTACACCACACCTCCCTCTATTACTCTACACCACACCTCCCTCCCTCTATTACTCTACACCTCCCTCCCTCTATTACTCTACACCTCCCTCCCTCTATTACTGTACACCTCCCTCCCTCTATTACTTTACACCACACCTCCTTCTATTACTCTACACCACACCTCCCTCTATTACTCTACACCACACCTCCCTCTATTACTCTACACCACACCTACCTCTATTACTCTACACCTCCCTCCCTCTATTACTGTACACCACACCTACCTCTATTACTCTACACCTCCCTCCCTCTATTACTCTACACCACACCTCCCTCTATTACTGTACACCACACCTCCCTCTATTACTGTACACCTCCCTCACTCTATTACTCTACACCTCCCTCCCTCTATTACTCTACACCACACCTCCCTCCCTCCCTCTATTGCTCTACACCACACCTCCCTCCCTCTATTACTCCACACCACACCTCCTTCTATTAATCTACACCTCCCTCCCTCCCTCTATTACTCTACACCACACCTCCCTCTATTACTGTACACCACACCTCCCTCCCTCCCTCCCTCCCTCTATTACTCTACACCACACCTCCCTCCCTCCCTCTATTGCTCTACACCACACCTCCCTCTATTACTCTACACCACACCTCCCTCTATTACTGTACACCACACCTCCCTCTATTACTCTACACCACACCTCCCTCTATTACTCTACACCTCCCTCCCTCTATTACTGTACACCACACCTCCCTCCCTCCCTCTATTACTCTACACCACACCTCCCTCCCTCCCTCTATTACTCTACACCACACCTCCCTCTATTAATCTACACCTCCCTCCCTCCCTCTATTACTCTACACCACACCTCCCTCTATTACTGTACACCACACCTCCCTCCCTCTATTACTCTACACTACACCTCCTCTATTACTCTACACCTCCCTCCCTCTATTACTGTACACCACACCTCCCTCTATTACTCTACACCTCCCTCCCTCTATTACTCTACACCTCCCTCCCTCTATTACTGTACACCACACCTCCCTCTATTACTCTACACCTCCCTCCCTCTATTACTGTACACCTCCCTCCCTCTATTACTCTACACCACACCTCCCTCTATTACTCTACACCACACCTCCCTCTATTGCTCTACACCACACCTCCCTCCCTCTATTACTGTACACCACACCTACCTCTATTACTCCACACCTCCCTCCCTCTATTACTCTACACCACACCTCCCTCTATTACTGTACACCACACCTCCCTCTATTACTCTACACCTCCCTCCCTCTATTACTGTACACCACACCTCCCTCTATTACTTTACACCACACCTCCCTCTATTACTCTACACCACACCTCCCTCTATTACTCTACACCACACCTCCCTCCCTCTATTACTCTACACCTCCCTCACTCTATTACTGTACACCACACCTTCCTCCCTCTATTACTGTACACCACAACCTCCCTCTATTACTGTACACCACACCTCCCTCTATTACTCTACACCACACCTCCCTCCCTCTATTGCTGTACACCACACCTCCCTCTATTACTCTACACCACACCTCCCTCTATTGCTCTACACCTCCCTCCCTCTATTACTCTACACCACACCTCCCTCTATTACTGTACACCTCCCTCCCTCTATTACTCTAACACCTCCCTCCCTCTATTACTGTACACCTCCCTCCCTCTATTACTCTACACCACACCTCCTCTATTACTGTACACCTCCCTCCCTCTATTACTCTACACCTCCCTCCCTCTATTACTTTACACCACACCTCCTTCTATTACTCTACACCACACCTCCCTCTATTACTCTACACCACACCTCCCTCTATTGCTCTACACCACACCTCCCTCTATTACTGTACACCACACCTCCCTCTATTACTCTACACCACACCTACCTCTATTACTCTACACCTCCCTCCCTCTATTACTGTACACCACACCTACCTCTATTACTCTACACCTCCCTCCCTCTATTACTGTACACCACACCTCCCTCTATTACTCTACACCTCCCTCCCTCTATTACTCTACACCTCCCTCCCTCTATTACTGTACACCTCCCTCCCTCTATACTTTACACCACACCTCCTTCTATTACTCTACACCACACCTCCCTCTATTACTCTACACCACACCTCCCTCTATTACTGTACACCACACCTCCCTCTATTACTCTACACCACACCTACCTCTATTACTCTACACCTCCCTCCCTCTATTACTGTACACCACACCTACCTCTATTACTCTACACCTCCTCCCTCTATTACTCTACACCACACCTCCCTCTATTACTGTACACCACACCTCCCTCTATTACTGTACACCTCCCTCCCTCTATTACTCTACACCACACCTCCCTCCCTCTATTACTGTACACCACACCTCCCTCTATTACACTACACCTCCCTCCCTCCCTCTATTACTCTACACCTCCCTCCCTCTATTACTCTACACCACACCTCCCTCTATTACTCTACACCACACCTCCCTCTATTACTCTACACCACACCTCCCTCTATTACTCTACACCTCTCTCCCTCTATTACTCTACACCACACCTCCCTCTATTACTCTACACCACACCTCCCTCTATTACTCTACACCTCCCTCCCTCTATTACTGTACACCTCCCTCCCTCTATTACTCTACACCACACCTCCCTCTATTACTCTACACCTCCCTCCCTCTATTACTGTACACCTCCCTCCCTCTATTACTTTACACCACACCTCCCTCTATTACTCTACACCACACCTCCCTCCCTCTATTACTCTACACCTCCTCCCTCTATTACTGTACACCACACCTACCTCTATTACTCTTCACCTCCCTCCCTCTATTACTGTACACCACACCTCCCTCTATTACTGTACACCACACCTCCCTCTATTACTCTACACCTCCCTCCCTCTATACTCTACACCTCCCTCCCTCTATTGCTCTACACCACACCTACCTCTATTACTCTACACCTCCCTCCCTCTATTACTCTACACCACACCTCCCTCTATTACTGTACACCTCCCTCCCTCTATTACTCTACACCTCCCTCCCTCTATTACTGTACACCACACCTCCTTCTATTACTCTACACCACACCTACCTCTATTACTCTACACCACACCTCCCTCCCTCTATTACTGTACACCACACCTCCTCTATTACTGTACACCACACCTCCCTCTATTACTCTACACCTCCCTCCCTCTATTACTCTACACCACACCTCCCTCTATTACTGTACACCTCCCTCCCTCTATTACTCTACACCACACCTCCCTCCCTCTATTACTCTACACCTCCCTCCCTCTATTACTGTACACCACACCTCCCTCTATTACTCTACACCACACCTCCCTCTATTACTCTACACCTCCCTCCCTCCCTCTATTACTCTACACCTCCCTCCCTCTATTACTCTACACCACACCTCCCTCTATTACTCTACACCACACCTCCCTCTATTACTCTACACCACACCTCCCTCTATTACTCTACACCTCTCTCCCTCTATTACTCTACACCACACCTCCCTCTATTACTCTACACCACACCTCCCTCTATTACTCTACACCTCCCTCCCTCTATTACTGTACACCTCCCTCCCTCTATTACTCTACACCACACCTCCCTCTATTACTCTACACCTCCCTCCCTCTATTACTGTACACCTCCCTCCCTCTATTACTTTACACCACACCTCCCTCTATTACTCTACACCACACCTCCCTCCCTCTATTACTCTACACCTCCCTCCCTCTATTACTGTACACCACACCTACCTCTATTACTCTTCACCTCCCTCCCTCTATTACTGTACACCACACCTCCCTCTATTACTGTACACCACACCTCCCTCTATTACTCTACACCTCCCTCCCTCTATTACTCTACACCTCCCTCCCTCTATTGCTCTACACCACACCTACCTCTATTACTCTACACCTCCCTCCCTCTATTACTCTACACCACACCTCCCTCTATTACTGTACACCTCCCTCCCTCTATTACTCTACACCTCCCTCCCTCTATTACTGTACACCACACCTCCTTCTATTACTCTACACCACACCTACCTCTATTACTCTACACCACACCTCCCTCCCTCTATTACTGTACACCACACCTCCCTCTATTACTGTACACCACACCTCCCTCTATTACTCTACACCTCCCTCCCTCTATTACTCTACACCACACCTCCCTCTATTACTGTACACCTCCCTCCCTCTATTACTCTACACCACACCTCCCTCCCTCTATTACTCTACACCTCCCTCCCTCTATTACTGTACACCACACCTCCCTCCCTCCCTCTATTACTGTATACCACACCTCCCTCTATTACTGTATACCACACCTCCCTCTATTACTCTACACCACACCTCCCTCCCTCTACTCTCTCCCTCACTCTCTCGCTACTATCTCTCTTCCTCCCACTATTACTCTCTCTCTGTTACTCTCTCTTCCTTTATCTATTCTCTCTCCCTCTATTCTATCCATTACTCTCTCTCTCTCTCTCTCTCTCTCTCTCTCTCTCTCTCTTCTTCTCACGCCCACTATCTCCCCTCCCTCTATTATCTATACATCCCCATCCCTTCTCTTTTTCTCTCTTTCTGTTACTGCACCTCCCTCCCTCCCCCTTTTCTCCTTCTAGTACTCTCTCTCTCTCTCTCTCTCTCTCTCTCTCTCTCTGTCTCTCTGTCTCTCTCTCTCTCTCTGTCTCTCTCTGTCTCTCTCTCTCTCTCTCTCTCTCTCTCTCTGTCTCTCCCACTCAGCTTCTCTTCCTTCTTCTCTATCTCGCTCCATCCCTCCTCTCTCAGTCTCCCCTCCTACACAGTGAGTGAGTGAGTGTGTATCTCTCTCTCTCTCTCTCTCTCTCTCTCTCTCTCTCTCTCTCTCTCTCTCTCTCTGTGTGTGTGTGTGTGTGTGTGTTTGGCTCTACTGCTGCTTCATTAGCCCACAGCCTCTCTCTCGCTCCTGCAGCATCAGTGTGACAGACCGAGCAGCGAGAAGAGGAGAGAGAGGAGAGAGAGGGAGAGTCAGAGAGCATGGAGGTAAGAAAACCCTGCATTTACCTGCATTGCTAATGCTAATGCTGCTAATGCTAATGTGTTCCTATGGCAGCAGTGTGTGTGTGTGTGTGTGTGTTGGAGAACGTGCTA
>NC_132892.1:32894431-32911931 GCF_030463535.1 Salminus brasiliensis
TGTAAAGCCTGCAGATCCAACAGGCTGCTCTAGCTAGATGCTGCCAAATAGCCTGACTACCCTTAGGAGAGAGAGCAGGGTAGCGCTAAAAATCATCATCATCATCATCTTCATCATCATCAGGTGTCAGCACTGCTCACATGAATGCTCACCAACTGGATTCTGCGGTGGTTAGTAAAGCACTGAGCTGTTGTTGCTTAGAAACGGAGGCCTCCCGTTAACGAACTGCACATCGTAACCGTTACTCGTAACCATCCTAACCAGCTCCAGTAACCGTCGTCAGCTCCAGTTCGTTACGCTGTCCGTTGCTTAGGAACATTCTGCCGATGCAGTGATCTACATTGTTTACTACACATTTCTAGTGCATTGTGGGAACTAGTACCGCCCTCAAAATCACTTTACGAGAAAAATGGCCGATATAGGTCATTGAGCCCGAAAACGTAAACAGGGGGGCGTGGTTTTTTTTTTGGCCTTGTTTTTGGATTGGTTGTACGTTTTGTGAGGTGGGCGAGGCCCTCCATGAGCATCAGTAAGAACCTTAGGTGGCCATGACTCAGCAGTAGGTTCACCAGTTGTCCTTCCGTGAAGAACTTTTGGTAGGTACTGACCACTGTACACTGGTTGGGAACCCCACAAGACCTGATGCCTGGTGTTCTGGAGATGTTCTGACCCAGTCGTGTATCTAGAACATCACAGTCTGGTTCTTGTTAAAGTGTCTCCGATTCTTACGCTCGTCCGTTTTTTCCTGCTTCATCACCTTCATCACCTTCAAGAGCTGACCGTTCACTTTTCTCCATAATGTGAATCTGGCTGTTGTTCTTTATTCTGTATCAGAATTTCAGGATGAACGGACCAATAGAAACGCTCCAAAATGACCCGAATGACATCTACACTGATTTCCATAAAGAGTTCAGAAGGTTAGAAGTTAAGTTTGAAGTTAAAAGTTTGTTACAGAACAAATTTGTTGTAAGAAAAAAAACTTTCTCATAAGTAAAGGAATTTTATGAAAAATAAGTATTTAATGTAAATAAATACTAATATTTAAGTAGTTTTCTTTTCATTAATTACAAATGACATTTATTTCTTTTTTTGCAGATTATTATTATAATTTTTTTGCTTTTTAAAATTACATTAAAATAAATGTATTGTGTATTGTATTGTAATTATCAAAATAATTTACTTTTAATAATAAATTAATTAAACTTAAATGATAATATAAAGATTTCTGCAATAATTATCAAATGATTCATTTTTAATATATTTTATTAACTTATTAAACTTAAACAATAACAAAGTTTTTTTTACAATATCATCAAAATCATTTCTTTTTCATTATAATTATAATGATTAAATGTATTTAAATGATCATTTAAAGTTTTTGCTGCAATAATGATCAATTAGTTTAATAACTATAATTAATATATATATAGGATGTTTGTCCATACTACATTTTATTTTGTAATTTTATTGTAAATGTTATTAGTTTAATATTTATATTTACACTGTTGTCATTTACTGAGGACTGTTGAAATAGTGAAATAGTGGCGGCCATTGTTGTTGTTGTTGTTGTTATTGTTGTCATTTGGCTGCTGTTGTTGTTCTACTACTATCTAGTGATGGTGTGGTGTGAGGTTCTTCACACTGGCTCATGGGTTCTTTAATAGCTCTGGCCTCCAGAACCAGAGCAGTCCGGTCCTGCTCCACCACCAGCAGCTCTGACAAGGTGGACGAGGAGCAGCGTGAGCGAGTGGTCACTCATTGCTCACGTCCACCCTGACACTCAGAGGCCATGACTCAACCCGCACTGCTATTTCTGGACAGCAGGAGCACTCATGCTCTCACACACAAACAGCTTTCAGAGGCCTGCTCCAGCTCGCTTGCTCATTTCTCTCTGAAAGCGGGCTGAGAGCAGCTGGTGTGACTTCGCCGTGGTTTCTCGGAGAGTGGGAGCTGGAGCTGAGAAATCACGACCCAAAGCTGATTGGTGGAACACTGTATTTACACTGTGCGTCCACAAACTTGTGGACAACCATTCTAATGAATGCATTCAGCTACTGACACAGATGTGCAAATGCAGCCTGTCTAGTCCCTGTAGAGAAGAAGAAGAACTGCCAATAGAATAGGACCATCTGGAGCAGATCAGCATCATGACCCTATTGGCACCATGCTGCCTAATGCTGCCAGGCGTGGGCTAGAGGGTATAATAAAGCCCCCCAGCATTGAGGAGCTGTGGAGCAGTGGAGGAAACTGTGTTCTCTGAATGATGGATGGTGGTGGAGCTCCATCCAGTACTTTTGTGAGGAGTTGAGGAGTTGAGGATGATGAGGTGGGGGGGTGCTGATCAATGCTCAATGATCAAATGCTCTTGTCTCTGAATACAATCAAATCCTCACAGCAATGCTACTTCTTCTCCCTGGACAGTAGAGCCAGTTACTCCAGCAAAAGCAGGATCAGCTCTTTTTAATAGCCTTGATTTCAGAAGACACAATGATGTGACAATAAGCAGGTGTCCCAATACTTTTGTCATTTGGTTGAACAGTAAGAGTTCAGTACATGGAAGTGAGAGGCCATGAACCTCAAACACTGTCGTTCCTCCTTCAGAAGAACTGAAACAGAGCCGATTGCAGAGCCTTAAAACTGTTACATCACAGTCTTGACTCCGCCCACCAGAGAAAGCCCCAGTCGGCGCTGGATAAACACTGAAGCAGTGGAGCATAGCGGCGGCGGCGGCGGCGGAGGCGGTTTCGGGAGAATAAGGTGGTGTTGGTACTGGAGAGCAGCTCATCACCTCCAGACTAATTATGGGAAATATTATGGGTTGCTACGGAAACCAGGCCTCTAGTTCGCGGCCGAGCCGATGTTCGCCACGAAGCGAAAGCAGGGAGGAAACAGGGGTCCACGCTAGGCTACAACTCCAGACAGACGAACCCGGGGAAATCGAGCGGGGGCGTGGCTAAAAGCTGACCGGCTACAGGAGGGGACAGGCCCTAATGTAGAGCCCTGGGGGACGCCATCAGTCAAACCTTCCACCAGTTAGCTCCTATGTTGCATACATTCACACACACACACACACACACACACACACACACACACACACTGGTGATATATTCTGACTAGGTTAGATGTGTGTGTGTGTGTGTGTGGTGTGTGTTCATCGGTCTCCTAGCTGTTGAGAGTAAGACACTACTGTGTGTGTGTGTGTGTGGTGGGGGGGGGGGGGTCAGAGCTAATGAGTACAGCCAGAACTATGATCACAGCATGAGTCACATACACACACACACACACACACACACACACACACACACACACACACGAACATATGCATTCTCTCTCTCTCTCTCTCTCTCCTTTCATTCGTTCATCTTCTCTCTCTCTCTCTCTCTCTCTCTCTCTCTCTCTCTCTTACTCTCTCTCTTTTCTCTCTCTCACTCTCTCTCTCTCCTCTCTCTCTCTCTCTCTCTCTCTCTCTTTACTCTCTTTTCTCTCTCCTTTCTCTCTCTCTCTCTTTCTCTCCTTTCATTCGTTCATCCCTCTCTCTCTCTCTCTCTCTCTCTCTCTCTCTCTCTCTCTCTCTCTCTCTTACTCTCTTTTCTCTCTCTCACTCCTTTCTCTCTCCTTTCTCTCTCTCTCTCTTTCTCTCCTTTCATTCGTTCATCCCCTCTCTCTCTCTTCTCTCTCTCTCCTCTCTCTCTCTCTCTCTCTTGCTCTCTCTCTTTTCTCTCTCTCACTCTCTCTCTCTCCTTTTCTTCTCTCTCTCTCTTTCTCTCCTTTCATTCGTTCATCCTCTCTCTCTCTCTCTCTCTCTCTTTCTCTCTCTTCTCTCTCTCACTCTCTCTCTCCTCTCTCTCTCTCTCTCTCTCTCTCTCTCTTACTCTCTTTTCTCTCTCTCACTCTTTCTCTCTCCTTTCTCTCTCTCTCTCTTTCTCTCCTTTCATTCGTTCATCCCTCTCTCTCTCTCTCTCTCTCTCTCTCTCCTCTCTCTCTCTTGCTCTCTCTCTTTTCTCTCTCTCACTCTCTCTCTCTCCTTTCTCTCTCTCTCTCTCTTTCTCTCCTTTCATTCGTTCATCCCCTCTCTCTCTGTCTCTCTCTCTCTCTCTCTCTTTCTCTTGCTCTCTCTCTCCTTTCATTCGTTCATCTCTCTCTCTCTCTCTCTCTCTCTCTCTCTCTTGCTCTCTCTCTTTTCTCTCTCTCACTCTTTCTCTCTCCTTTCTCTCTCTCTCTCTTTCTCTCCTTTCATTCGTTCATCCTCTCTCTCTCTCTCTCTCTCTCTCTCTCTTGCTCTCTCTCTTTTCTCTCTCTCACTCTCTCTCTCTCCTTTCTCTCTCTCTCTCTTTCTCTCCTTTCATTCGTTCATCCTCTCTCTCTCTTCTCTCTCTCTCTCTCTCTCTCTCTTGCTCTCTCTCTTTTCTCTCTCTCACTCTCTCTCTCTCCTTTCTCTCTCTCTCTCTTTCTCTCCTTTCATTCGTTCATCCTCTCTCTCTCTCTCTCTCTCTCTCTCTCGCTCTCTCTCTCTCTCTCTCTCTCTCTCTGAGGTGGGAAAACCTGCAGTCAGCATCTCTGCATTGACTTTCTTTCTCTGAACGTGTGTGTGTGTGTGTGTGTGTGTGTGAGCAGTGTGTGTGAGCAGTTTTGCATTATTGAAAAGAAGTGTGAAAATGTGTGTGTGTGTGTGTGTGTGTGTGTGTGTGTTCATCGGTCTTCCTAGCTGTTGAGAGTAAGACACTACATGGACAAAAGTTTGTAGACACAATGAAACGGTGAGATTAGTGCTCAGTAAACTTACCGATAGTGGACGTTAGCGGTTATCTTAGCATAAGCTTGAACTCCTAAGCTTCCAACTGGCCGTTGTGGCAATTAGCATTAGCACTTTTCCTTCATATAAAGGATCTTCAAAGAAATGTCCAGCAGAACCACAACAGAGCTGGAAAACAGGCCAGTTCCAAACCCCCAAAACTGTTACATCACAGTCTTGACGCGTTGTGTTTACACCCCCAACATTTACATAAACCCCGCCCACTACAGACAGCTCTAGTCAGAGCTGGAGACAGTGTTGCTTTTTAGCAATTGCTTATCATTCTTTCATGGAAGTTCTCCTTTTGAGAGCTGGTTCCTCTCTGTGGTTCTTAGTAGTTTTCTAATTAAAGATGCTTGGATGACGTGTGTGTGTGTGTGTGTGTGTGTGTGTGTGTGTGTGTGTAAAAGAACGTGATGTCTCTGAGCACATGCTGTCATTCTAATTGACGTTGTCCTTGAAGTGCTCTCCTCTTTGCTCACTGGAATTTCCATTATTCAATTATATGTGTGTGTGGGTAGGTGTGTATGTGTGTGTGTGGGTAGGTGTGTGTGTGTGTGGGTAGGTGTGTGGGTAGGTGTGTGTGTTAGTGGGTAGGTGTGTGTGTGTGTGTGGGTAGGTGTGTGTGTGGTAGCTGTGTGTGTGTGGGTAGCTGTGTGTGTGTGTGTCCTTCCTCTCAGAATAGCTTCAAACGATCCATATTGTATTTTAATCTAATGCTGAAGCAGTAAGTGTGTGTGTGTGTAAGTGTGTGTGTGTGTGTGTGTGTGTGTGTGTGAGTGTATGTGTGTGAGTGTGTGAGTGAGTGAGTGAGTGTGTGTGAGTGTGTGTGTGAGTGAGTGTGTGTGAGTGTGTGTGTGTGTGTGTGTGTGTGTGTGTGTGTGTGTTGTGTGTGTTTCTCTGTAGGGATGCTGTATGATGGGATGCTCTGCTGGGTTCGGATCGTGCCGGTTTCAGGCTGTTAAAGCCATAGTTCAGTCTGAGGTCCGATTTCTCCTCTTTCTCCAGATCCAGTCCATCAGCCAGTCAGTCACTCAGTCAGTCAGTCAGTCGGTCAAACAGTTAGTCACTCAGTCCATCAGTCAGTCACTCAGTCAGTCAGTCAGTCATTAAGTCTGTCAGTCAATCAGTCACTCAGTCGGTGAGTCAGTCTCTGAGTCACTCAGTCAGCATGTCAGTCACTCAGTCCATCAGTAAGTCAAGTCAGTCACTCAGTCTGTCAGTCACTCAGTCACTCAGTCAGCATGTCAGTCAGTCAGTCACTCAGTCACTGAGTCACTCAGTCAGTCTGTCAGTCTGTCAGTCAGTCAGTCCATCAGTCACTCAGTCTGTCAGTCACTCAGTCAGTCTGTCAGTCAGTCAGTCCATCAGTCACTCAGTCTGTCAGTCACTCAGTCAGTCTGTCAGTCAGTCATTCCATCAGTCACTCAGTCTGTCAGTCACTCAGTCAGCATGTCAGTCAGTCACTCAGTCAGTCAGTCACTGAGTCACTCAGTCAGCATGTCAGTCAGTCAGTCACTGAGTCACTCAGTCAGCATGTCAGTCAGTCAGTCACTGAGTCACTCAGTCAGCATGTCAGTCAGTCACTCAGTCAGTCAGTCACTGAGTCACTCAGTCAGCATGTCAGTCAGTCACTCAGTCAGTCAGTCACTGAGTCACTCAGTCAGCATGTCAGTCAGTCAGTCACTGAGTCACTCAGTCAGCATATCAGTCAGTCAGTCAGTCAGTCAGTTAGTCCATCAGTCACTCAGTCAGTAAGTCTGTCAGTCAGTCAGTCAGTCACTGAGTCAGTCATTAAGTCAGTCAGTCACTGAGTCACTCAGTCAGCATGTCAGTCAGTCAGTCAGTCAGTCAGTCAGTTAGTCAATCAGTCGGTCAGTCATTTAGAGCTTGTTCAGTGCCTGAAGTTTGGGTTCTTCACTTTAGGTGCTGGAGCTATGAGACTAGTGTAGCTAACAGTAATGAAGCTTATGTACACCAATTAGCATGGGCTAAATTATCGGTCATAAACCGAGTGTATGATTACCAATCAATTAATCAACCTTTATTTTCACATTCAGAGGTAAATTCATTTTCAGTGTAGTCGAGAGTTTAAACAGTAAACAGGGACTGAAAGAGGACGAAATACAACACAAGTAAAAGAGCAAATGAAACAGATGGAAATTGAAAACATATATATGTATAAGAAGACAAAGATCAGACAAGAAACAAAAATGAACAAAAAATAAACTTAAACAAAACAAAACTAAACTTAAACTAAACTCAAATTAAACAGAAATAAATTTAAACTAAACTCAAATTAAACAAAAAATAAACTTAAACAAACTAAATTAAACTAAACTGACTATAGTAATAATAATAATAATAATAATAATAATAATAATAATAAAAATAATAATAATATAAAACAATAACAGCACTAATAAAAGTATTGACACAACTAAAATAAAAAATAAAATAATAATAATAATAATAATAATAATAATAATAATAATAATAATAATTATTATTATTATTATTATTATTATTATTATTATTCTCATAAACATTATTTATGTATGTATCTGTATGCTGCTGGCTGCTGTTCCTGTTATGTTTTATGCTGTTACGTTTTCTCTGTCAAATATGAATTATTCAACAGCTGTGAATATTTTCATATCCATTGTAAAATGATTATGTACTTATGTTACAAGAAATTAAAATATAGACCCCCCCCCCCCCTCCATATAGACATTAGAAACTGTAAAATAATCCATGGCTGTGCTGTGGCTGTGCTCTGGATGTGCTGTGGCTGTGATCTGGCTGTGATCTGGATGTGATCTGGATGTGATCTGGATGTGCTGTGGCTGTGATCTGGCTGTGATCTGGCTGTGATCTGGTTGTGCTGTGGCTGTGATCTGGCTGTGCTGTGGCTGTGATCTGGTTGTGATCTGCTGTGCTGTGGCTCTGATTCTGGCTGTCCTGTGGCTGTGATCTGGCTGTGATCTGGCTGTGATCTGGTTGTGATCTGGCTGTGATCTGGCTGTGATCTGGCTGTGATCTGGTTGTGATCTGGCTGTGATCTGGCTGTGATCTGTTGTGATCTGGCTGTGATCTGGCTGTGATCTGGCTGTGATCTGGCTGGTGCTGTGGCTGTGCTCTGGCTGTGATCTGGCTGTGATCTGGCTGTGATGTGGCTGTGATCTGGTTGTGCTGTGACAGTGATCTGGCTGTGATCTGGCTGTGATTTGCTGTGCTGTGGCTGTGATCTGGCTGTGATCTTGGCTGAGTCACTTGGCTGTGATCTGGTTGTGCTGTGACTGTGTGATCTGGCTGTGCTGTGGCTGTGATCTGGCTGTGCTGTGGCTGTACCTTGGCTGTGATCTGGTTGTGCTGTGACTGTGTGATCTGACTGTGCCTTGGCTGTGATCTGGTTGTGCTGTTGCTGTGATCTGGCTCTGCTGTAGCTGTGATCTGGCTGTGATCTGGCCTGTGCTGTGACTGTGTGATCTGGCTGTGCTGTGTGACTGTGTGATCTGGCTGTGCTGTGACTGTGCTCTGGCTGTGCTGTGACTGTGTGATCTGGCTGTGCTGTGACTGTGTGATCTGGCTGTGCTGTGACTGTGTGATCTGGCTGTGCTGTGACTGTGCTCTGGCTGTGCTGTGACTGTGTGATCTGGCTGTGCTGTGACTGTGTGATCTGGCTGTGCTGTGACTGTGATCTGGCTGTGCTGTGTTTAAACGTGCTGATATTGAACTATCCTGGAATAGACTTGAATTAGATGGAACTGACTGAACTGAGAGGTCGAGGGAAATTAGGAAACATGAAGGCAGTGTAGCTGTACGGGGGGCAGGCGGGCACGGGACAGGGGTTTGGCAGCTCTCAGCAGAAATGTGATACTGGCTACATCTGCACTGGGTTCATCGTCCGCTCCTCACCTTCAGCTGTGCGGCGTAATGTTCACTATCATCATAATTCTCCCTGCACTTACACAAGTTTCCCTCCGAGTACTACAGTGTGGACCTCCAGAAAGACCCCCTGTAGAGAGCCATTATTAGACTGCTTTTAGACAGTCTCTCCTTTTGAGTCCTGGTTCCTCTTGGTGGTTCTTCTACCTGCTCTTAGGGGAGGTTCTCCTTTGTTCCTCTCAGTGGGTTCTTTATGCTCTTAGGGAAGTTTTCCTCTGGAGTCTTGATTTTTTTAGTGGTCCACTTTATGTTATTCGGGGCTGTCTTGGTTCCTCTCAGTGGTTCTGCCTAGTGCTCTTAATTCTTTTTAAATCTTGGTTCTTCTCAGTGGTACCGTCTTCAGGCTTTTATGGACATCCTCTTTTTGGGTCTTGTTTTCTCTTAATGGTTCTTCCTCATGGTCTTTCTAAAGCTTCTAACGGTGAATCCTTGCTCTTCTCAAGGGTTCTCTTCATACTCTTAAGAAGATTCTCCTTTACAATCTTCATTGTTTTGAGCAGTGGTTCCTCTCAGTGGTTCCTTGTCAGGCCCCTATGGAGGGTGTCCCTTTCAGTTCTGTCTTTTGAGTCTTGGTTCCTGTTAGTGGTCATGTCATTAAGGATGTCCTCTTTTGGGTCTTATTGTGCTGGTTTCTCTCAGTGGTTCTTCTACATGCTCTTAGGGAGGTTCTCCCTTTGTTCCTCTCAGGGGTTCCTTCTCATGTCCCTATGGAGGGTGTCCTTTTATGTCTTGGTCCTCTCAGTGGTTCTTTCTCATGCCCCTATAGAGGGTGTCCCTTTATGTCTTGTTTTCCTCTCAGTGGTTCTTTCTCATGTCCCTATGGAGGGTGTCCTTTTACATTTTGTTTCCTCTCAGTGGTTCTTTCTCATGTCCCTATGGAGGGTGTCCTTTTACATTTTGTTTCCTCTTTGTGGTTCTTTCTCATGTCCTATGGAGGGTGTCCTTTTACATTTTGTTTCCTCTTAGTGGTTCTTTCTCATGTCCCTAATGGAGGGTGTCCTTTTACATTTTGTTTCCTCTTAGTGGTTCTTTCTCATGTCCCTATGGAGGGTGTCCTTTTATGTCTTGGGTCCTATCAGTGGTTCCTTCTCATGTCCCCATGGAGGGTGTCCCTTAACGTCTTGGTTCTTATTAGTGGTTCCTTCTCATGTCCCCATGGAGGGTGTCCCTTAACGTCTTGGTTCTTATTTGGTTCCTTTTCATGTCCCTATGGAGGGTGTCCCTTTACAGCTTGTTTCCTCTTAGTGGTTCTTTCTCATGTCCCTGTGGAGGGTGTCCTTTTACATTTTGTTTCCTCTCAGTGGTTCTTTCTCATGCCCCTATAGAGGGTGTCCTTTTATGTCTTGGGTCCTCTCAGTGGTTCTTTCTCATGCCCCTATAGAGGGTGTCCCTTTATGTCTTGTTTCCTCTCAGTGGTTCTTTCTCATGCCCCTATAGAGGGTGTCCTTTTATGTCTTGGGTCCTCTCAGTGGTTCCTTCTCATGTCCCTATGGAGGGTGTCCTTTTATGTCTTGGGTCCTCTCAGTTGTTCTATGGAGGGTGTCCCTTTACAGCTTGTTTCCTCTTAGTGGTTCTTTCTCATGTCCCTATGGAGGGTGTCCCTTTACAGCTTGTTTCCTCTTAGTGGTTCTTTCTCATGTCCCTGTGGAGGGTGTCCTTTTACATTTTGTTTCCTCTCAGTGGTTCTTTCTCATGCCCCTGTGGAGGGTGTCCTTTTATGTCTTGTTTCCTCTCAGTGGTTCTTTCTCATGCCCCTATAGAGGGTGTCCTTTTATGTCTTGGGTCCTCTCAGTGGTTCCTTCTCATGTCCCTATGGAGGGTGTCCTTTTATGTCTTGGGTCCTCTCAGTTGTTCTATGGAGGGTGTCCCTTTACAGCTTGTTTCCTCTTAGTGGTTCTTTCTCATGTCCATATGGAAGGTGTCCCTTTACGTCTTGTTTCCTCTCAGTTGTTCTATGGAGGGTGTCCCTTAACATCTTAGTTCTTATTGGTGGTTCCTTCTCATGTCCCTGTGGAGGGTGTCCTTTTACGTCGTGGGTCTTCTCAGTGGTTCCCTATGGAGGGTGTCCCTTTACATCTTATCTTCCTCTCTTCCTTTATGTCTTGATTCCCCTTAGAGATTCCTTCTCATGCCCTGGTGGAGGGTGTCTCTTTCAGTCTTGGTTCCTCTCAATAGCTCATCAATGCTTTTAGGGAAGTTCTCCCTTGGTTCCTCTCAGTGGTTCCTTCTCATGCCCCTATAGAGAGTTTCCCTTTGCGTCTTGGTTCCCCTCAGTGGTTCCGTCTCATGCCTTGGTTCCTCTCAACAGTTCTTCATATCGTCTCTAAGGGACGTTTTCTTTTTGAGTCTTGGTTTCTCTCTAGTGGTTCTTCCTTTGCACTTAGGAAGGTCATGGTTCCTCACAGTCGGTGTTTCCTCGTGCTCTTGGGCAGGTCTTGGTTCCTCTGAGTGGTCACCTGCTTTCTAAATAATTATCATAATGAATAATTCCCAGTGTAGAGCTGATTCCATATCTGCACAGTGACTCTCCAGTGTGGGGTTGTCCAGGCTTTGTTAGAGACCAGGGTGTGATTGCTCTGCGGTACAGCTCCTCACTCCTCACTCCTCAGCTCATTTATGGAGCTCTCTGAAAGGGACAGCAATCTGATATAGGAAATCACATTGTGTGACCATAACACTGCACTGCTCTCTCTCTCTCTCTTTCTCTCTCTCTCTCTCTCTGTAAATTTGCTGATGTTTGCAGCACTAGTCCTAAAGGACAACGCTGAAATACCCCCATACCCGCCTGCTCAGCACTGCCCTCTGCTGGACAGCTGTATATGTGCTCATAGTATCACTATGCTTCCAGAACAGGCCAGTGTGCTGGCTTAGTGTCCAGCATCATTTACAACACTGAAGCTTGATTCACTTCATGGACAAAAGTATTTGGACACCGGCCCCTCATTTATGGCTTCTTCTGAAAGTCTAGAATATTAAAAAGAGCTGATCCTGCTTTTGTTGGAGTAGCTGTCTCTACTGTACAGAGAAGAAAGCTTTCTACTAGATTCTGGAGATGAATTGTTGTGAGGATTTGATTGCATTTAGCAACAAGAGTGTTAGTGAGGTCAGGACGTTGAATTATGACCATCCCCTTGACTCCCAAATCCCAAAGTACTGGATGGAGCTCCACCATCATCCATCATTCCAGAGAACACAGTTCTTCCACTGCTCCACAGCTCCTCAATGCTGGGGGGCTTTATATATATACCCCTTTAGCCCACGCCTGGCATTAGGTGCACTAGAGCCTGAAGTTGCCATCACCTTAAACATGCAAGGCGACATATTATTATTATTATTATTATTATTATTATTATTATTATTATTATGCAGTATATACATTATGTATATATTGCATAATATATACATATGTAATAAGTGTGTGTTTACTGTAATTGTACCTCTAGCTGTGTGTGTGAGAGAGAGAGTGTGTATGAGTATGAAATAGATCTATAGAGAGAGAAATATGGGGCAGTTTCATCGCCTCGTTTTCCCCAAGTCCCCCATGGGTCTCTGTCGCCATAGCGACAGCTCGCAAAGAGAACCGGTAACTGCCCTCTCTGTGTGTGTGTGTTTCATGTGTGGAGGTAATCTGGCACTAAGCACACTTGCAGTTCATGTATGTACACTATACAGACAAAAGTATTTGGACACCTGTTTCCCAGCCCTTCATTCAGCCCTTGACGAGAGCATCAGTGAGGGATCAGGTGCTGAGGTTGGATGATCAGTTGATCGGGTATTGAATAGAGCTTCATCATCACCAACTGCTATACTAGATGTGGGGAACACTGTTGTGAGGAGGATTTGATTGCATTCAGCCCTGAGAGTGGTCAGTGCTTTTCTAAAGATGCATTACATGTTTTATCTGAAAGGGGTGTCCACAAATGTTTGGACACACTGTGAATCACATTCTCTAGTTATAAGCACTAAAATATCTGGATTGAAAATTTTGAAGTGTGTTAAACTGGAGCCTCAGACTAAGCCCACCAGTCCACCAGCCAGCTCCTCCTGATGACCTACCTAGTCTGATGTGTCTGGGCTCTTGTGGGGAGGTGGTAGCTGTAGAGCGGTGTTTAATTATAGTAGGCAGGCGAGCAGAATGAACTAATTTCACTTTAAACTGGATAATTTTGAAAGCATTGAGCAAAAATAATGATATTCTGAACATCACTGTCCAGCTGAGTCCAGCTGAGAGGAGAGCAAATGCTTTAACATCTCCCATGGGCAGGGTTAAGTGTACCAGACTGAGGGGGGCACTGTAACAGTCTGAAGCAGATCAGCCTTTCCACCTAAACACTTCAAAACATGTGTCCAAATAAATATGACCAGGGATAAGAGGCTGCTGTGTCAAACACTGCATTTATTTTACACCATAAAGTAGAACAGCACACTCACAGCTATCACTCAACAGCAAACTCAACTAGATCTTACTACCATCACATCTACAGTACACACCTGACCCACATCACATCTACAGTACACTCCTGACCCACATCACATCTACAGTACACTCCTGACCCACCATCACGTCTACAGTACACTCCTGACTGACCCACCATCACATCTACAGTACACTCCTGACTGACCCACCATCACATCTACAGTACACTCCTGACCCACCATCACATCTACAGTACGCTCCTGACTGACCCACCATCACATCTACAGTACACTCCTGACTGACCCACCATCACATCTACAGTACACTCCTGACTGACCCACCATCACATCTACAGTACACTCCTGACCCACCATCACATCGACAGTACACTCCTGACTGACCCACCATCACATCTACAGTACACTCCTGACTGACCCACCATCACATCTACAGCACACTCCTGACTGACCCACCATCACACCTACAGTACACTCCTGACCCACCATCATATCTACAGTACACTCCTGACTGACCCACCATCACATCTACAGTACGCTCCTGACTGACCCACCATCACATCTACAGTACACTCCTGACTGACCCACCATCACATCTACAGTATGCTCCTGACCCACCATCACATCTACAGTACACTCCTGACTGACCCACCATCACTTCTACAGTACACTCCTGACCCTCCATCACATCTACAGTACACTCCTGACTGACCCACCATCACATCTACAGTACACTCCTGACTGACCCACCATCACATCTACAGTATGCTCCTGACCCACCATCACATCTACAGTACACTCCTGACCCACCATCACATCTACAGTACACTCCTGACCCACCATCACATCTACAGTACAACTCCTGACTGACCCACCATCACATCTACAGTACACTCCTGACCCACATCACATCTACAGTACACTCCTGTCTGACCCACCATCACATCTACAGTACGCTCCTGACCCACCATCACGTCTACAGTACACTTCTGAACCACCATCACATCACAGTACACTCCGGACCCACAATCACATGTACAGTACACTCCTGACCGACCCACCATCACATCTACAGCACACTCCTGACTCACCATCACATCTACAGTACACTCCTGTCTGACCCACCATCACATCACAGTACACACCTGACCCACCATCACATCTACAGTACGCTCCTGACTGACCCACCATCACATCTACAGTACACTCCTGACCCACCATCACATCTACAATCACACTCCTGACCGACCCACCATCACATCTACAGTACACTCCTGACTGACCCCACCATCACATCTACAGTATGCTCCTGACCCACCATCACATCTACAGTACACTCCTGACCCACCATCACATCTACAGTACACTCCTGACCCACCATCACATCTACAGTACACTCCTGACTGACCCACCATCACATCTACAGTACACTCCTGACCCACATCACATCTACAGTACACTCCTGTCTGACCCACCATCACATCTACAGTACGCTCCTGACCCACCATCACGTCTACAGTACACTTCTGAACCACCATCACATCACAGTACACTCCGGACCCACAATCACATGTACAGTACACTCCTGACCGACCCACCATCACATCTACAGCACACTCCTGACTCACCATCACATCTACAGTACACTCCTGTCTGACCCACCATCACATCACAGTACACACCTGACCCACCATCACATCTACAGTACGCTCCTGACTGACCCACCATCACATCTACAGTACACTCCTGACCCACCATCACATCTACATCACACTCCTGACCGACCCACCATCACATCTACAGCACACTCCTGACTGACCACCATCACAATCTACAGCACACTCCTGACTGACCCACCATCACATCTACAGCACACTCCTGACCCACCATCACATCTACAGTACACTCCTGACTGACCCACCATCACATCTACAGTACACTCCTGACCACCATCACATCTACAGCACACTCCTGACCCACCATCACATCTACAGCACACTCCCTACCACACACACCCTCACTCTGTCTCTCTCCCTCCTTTGTTTCTTTCTGCAGACACACTCCTGATTCACTCCTCCCGCCTCGTCCCACTCTACGGTCCAAAGAACCACCCACACACACTCTTACACACACACGCAAGCTTACACACACACACGTGCTTGCTGTAGCCATGACGACCTCAGCCCTGCGGCGGCAGGTGAAGATGGCAGGTGAAGAACATCGTCCATAACTACTCAGAGGCGGAGATTAAAGTGCGTGAGGCGACTTCTAATGACCCCTGGGGCCCATCCAGTTCGCTGATGTCTGAGATCGCTGACCCTCACCTTCAGCGTGGTGGCCTTCAGCGAGGTCATGGCCATGGTGTGGAAGCGCCTCACGACCACGGCAAGAACTGGAGACATGTCTACAAGGTAACGCCAAGAAACATGGTACAACACATTTATAAACCACATACTACACAGTGTAATTATTAACACATTTATTATACTGCTTATTACACTGCTTATTACACTGTCTGTGATTATTACGCTGCTTATTACTCTGTCTGTGATTATTACGCTGCTTATTACTCTGTCTGTGATTATTATACTGCTAATTACAATGTCCATTAATATTATACTGCTTATTACACTGTCTATTTATATTATACTGCTTATTACACTGTCTATTAATATTATACTGCTTATTACACTGTTTATTATACTGCCCATGCTTATTACACTGTTTATTACTTTGTCTATGCTTATTACACTGCTTATTACACTGTCTATTAATTATTATACTGCTTATTACACTGTCTAAGCTTAGTACACTGTCTATGCTTATTATACTGCTTATTACACTTTTTATTACACTGCCCATGCTTATTACGCTGCTTATTACACTGTCTGTGAATATTATACTGCTAATTACACTGCTTATTACACTGTCTAAGCTTAGTACACTGTCTATGCTTATTACACTGCTTATTACACTGCCTATGCTAACTACACTGCTTATTACACTGTCTAAGCTTAGTACACTGTCTATGCTTATTAATACTGCTATTAAGCGGTCTGTGCTTGTTATACTGCTTATTCCACTGCCTATGTTTATTACACTGCTTATTACACTGTCTATGTTTATTACACTGCTATTACACTGTCTATGTTTATTACACTGCCTATTACACTGTCTATGTTTATTACACTGCTTATTACACTGTCTATGTTTATTACACTGCCTATTACACTGTCTATGTTTATTACACTGCCTATTACACTGTCTATGTTTATTACACTGCCTATTACACTGTCTATGTTTATTACACTGCCTATTACACTGTCTATGTTTATTACACTGCCTATTACACTGTCTATGTTTATTACACTGCTTATTACACTTGTCTATGTTTATTACACTGCCTATTTACACTGTCTATGTTTATTAGCACTGCCTATTACACTGTCTATGTTTATTACACTGCTAATTACACTGTCTATGTTTATTACACTGCTTATTACACTGTCTATGTTTATTACACTGCTTATTACACTGTCTATGTTTTATTACACTGCCTATTACACTGTCTATGTTTATTACACTGCCTATTACACTGTCTATGTTTATTACACTGCCTATACACTGTCTATGTTTATTACACTGCCTATTACACTGTCTATGTTTATTACACTGCCTATTACACTGTCTATGTTTATTATACTGCTTTAGTACTCCTCCCAGTACGGCAAACGTATTAATTTGCGCTCAGTGAGTGAATTTGAATATTCCGTCCCACACAGCTATCAGATTCCAGTCTGACTAGCGAGAGACCACCCATTGTGAACACATGGGCTAAAATCTGATCAGGATACAGCCAGAGACTGGGAGCAGTGTTTGAGGGCAGTGTATGGATCCTCTAATGAATGAAGGTGATTAATTAAGGAGTCGACTGCGCTAATTGTCGACATCATTACTCTGATGTTTTCTAGCTCCTGAGCTGCTGTTAAACTGCTGGCGTGAGGAAGGAAAGGAGGGGCGGATCTGTAGAGGAGTCTAATCTCCACTGGAGAATCACAGCCACACTGATTCATTAGCATTAGCATCTCTGCGCTCTCCCTCACAGCTCCTACTGCAGCAGTGCTGCTCACACTGTCTGTACTAATTCATTAGCAGACTGCCACTACTAACACCACCTTGGAGGCGGAGCTACAGTCTCTCATTAGGGTGAATAATAATTAATAACGCTCTAAATGTAGGTATTGTGGTATACACTGAGGAGGCGGAGCTACAGTCTCTCATTAGGGTGAATATTAATAACTAAATGTAGGGTATTGTGATATGCCA
>NC_132892.1:32916931-32936931 GCF_030463535.1 Salminus brasiliensis
CTGTATTACAGTACAGAGGACTATGCTGTCCTACAGTACAGTACACTGAACTACAGTACAGAGGACTATACTGTATTACAGTACAGTACACTGAACTACAGTAAAGAGAACTATACTGTATTACAGTACAGAGGACTATGCTGTCCTACAGTACAGTACACTTAAACTACAAGTACAGAGGACTACACTGTATTACAGCACAGTACACTGAACTACAGTACAGAGGACTATACTGTATTATAGTACGGAGGATTATACTGTATTACAGTACAGAGGACTATACTGTATTACAGTACAGAGGACTATACTGTATTACAGTACAGTAACACTGAAACTACAGGTACAGAGGACTATACTGTAATACAGTACAGAGGGCTTTACTGTATTACAGTACTGAGGACTATACTATATTACAGTACAGATGACTACACTGTATTACAGTATGGGAGGATTATACTATGTTACAGTACAGAGGACTACACTGTATTACAGTACAGAGGACTTTACTGTACTGAGGACTATACTATATTACAGTATGTAGGACTACACTGTATTACAGTACAGAGACTTACACTATATTACAGTACAGAGGATGATACTGTATTACAGTACAGAGGACTATACTGTATTACAGTACAGAGACTTACACTATATTACAGTACAGAGGACGATACTGTATTACAGTACAGAGGACTATACTGTATTACATTACAGAGGACTACACTTTATTACAGTACAGAGGACTATACTGTATTACAGTAGAGATTATGCTGTGTAAGATTACTGAAGGTTATGCTGTATTGTACAGTAAACAGTACTGTGTGAAAATGTAAAACAGTGAAAGTGCTAAACACACTTTCTTCTGAAGAAGAAGCTGAAGTGAAAAGGTTTATTTTTTTATTGAAATAATTTCACACTTCACCAGGTCACAGACCTGTATCTGCCCTGTCTGCTCAGTTCTGTAATTCCTCTCTCGTTATTAACCTCATTAACTTCATTAATCCTTTCATTAACCTTCAGTTCGTCAGTCGGTTCTTCAGCCACTGGGACTTAAAGCAGCTTTGTGTGTATTTCTGTCTGAAGGAGCAGCGAAGCCGCCAAGGGGACGAGACTCAGCTTCAGAAAGTTCTAGAAAAGAGCAGAAGAGAGAGCGAACCTGGACAAGGCGAGGTAAGAGAACGTGCAGTAAAGCGCTAATAACATTAATATCCAGTATGAAGCTCTAATATCATTAATATCCAGTATGAAGCTCTAATAACATTAATATCCAGTATGAAGCTCTAATAACATTAATATCCAGTATGAAGCTCTAATATCATTAATATCCAGTATGAAGCTCTAATAACATTAATATCCAGTATGAAGCTCTAATATCATTAATATCCAGTATGAAGCTCTAATAACATTAATATCCAGTATGAAGCTCTAATATCATTAATATTCAGTATGAAGTTCTAATGACATTAATATCCAGTATGAAGTTCTAATGACATTAATATTCAGTATGAAGTTCTAATAACATTAATATCCAGTATGAAGCTCTAATAACATTAATATCAGTATGAAACTCTAATAACATTAATATATGCATGAAGTTCTAATAACATTAATATATGCATGAAGTTCTAATAACATTAATATCCAGTATGAAGCTCTAATAACATTCATATCCAGTATGAAGCTCTAATAACATTAATATCAGTATGAAGCTCTAATATCATTAATATCAGTATGAAGCTCTAATAACATTAATATCCAGTATGAAGCTCTAATATCATTAATATATGCATGAAGTTCTAATAACATTAATATCCAATATGAAGCTCTAATAACATTCATATCCAGTATGAAGCTCTAATAACATTAATATCCAGTATGAAGCTCTAATGACATTAATATCCAGTATGAAGCTCTAATAATATTCATATCCAGTATGAAACTCTAATAACATTAATATTCAGTATGAAGTTCTAATAACATTCATATCCAGTATGAAGCTCTAATGACATTAATATCCAGTATGAAGCTCTAATAACAGTAATATCCAGTATGAAGCTCTAATATCATTAATATCCAGTATGAAGCTCTAATAACAGTAATATCCTGTATGAAGCTCTAATATCATTAATATCCAGTATGAAGCTCTAATAACATTCATATCAGTATGAAGCTCTAATAACATTAATATCCAGTATGAAGCTCCAATATCATTAATATCCAGTATGAAGTTCTAATAACATTAATATCCAGTATGAAGTTCTAATGACATTAATATCCAGTATGAAGCTCTAATAACATTCATATCCAGTATGAAACTCTAATAACATTAATATCCAGTATGAAGCTCTAATAACATTAATATCAGTATGAAGCTCTAATAACATTAATATCCAGTATAAAGTTCTAATAACATTAATATCAGTATGAAGCTCTAATAACATTAATATCCAGTATGAAGCTCTAATATCATTAATATATGCATGAAACTCTAATAACATTAATATCCAGTATGAAGCTCTAATATCATTAATATCCAGTATGAAGTTCTAATGACATTAATATCCAGTATGAAGCTCTAATAACATTAATATCCAGTATGAAGCTCTAATGACAAAAATTAATATTCAGTATGAAGCTCTAATGACATTAATATCCAGTATGAAGTTCTAATGACATTAATATCCAGTATGAAGCTCTAATATCATTAATATCCAGTATGGAGCTCTAATATCATTAATATCCAGTATGAAGCTCTAATAACATTAATATCCAGTATGAAGCTCTAAAGAAATTAAGGTTTCTCTCTCCAGTCAGCCATGATTGATCTGGTGGATATATTTGGGCCGTCGTCTGAAGCACCACCTGGTGATGACCCTTGGGATGCTCAGCCCCCCTGCCCGATGACCTCTGACCCATGGGAGACTGTCGGTCAGTGACCACATTTAAAGGGCTAAACAGTCATAATTTATTCTGTTACTGTGCCTTTAAGACTCTTATGTAAATGAGCTCTACCCACATTGGCTGTCCTTAAATGATGTTGATCTGAGGAGAACTCTAAATAACACTAGACTCCATGAGGAGAACTCTGGAGATGTTCTAATGATGAACACAGTGATGGCAGAAGTTCTCCTGGTTCTCTTTTTCTCTCTCAGCTGTAGTTAAGTCTAGTACACCAGTAGTCGGCAGTCCTTGGACGGCCCGGCCCTCTTCCAGCAGCCCCTCCCACCCATGGGGAGACAACCAAACACCTCCTGATCCATGGGGAGCTCCGCCCACCAACCCAAGCCCCCAGTCTGCAGAACACGTATGGAGGAGTCCGGCTCGACCAGGTAAGAAAAACTTCAGCTGCTCTTAATGTATATCGGGGGTTTACTCCTATTGTTGACTTTGGGGGTCTTAGTTACAGTAACAGTGTGTGAAACTACCTCTACAATGTTTGGAGGCTGTAGTGTAGCCTGGCTAGCTCTCACTGTGAGTTGTTGATGAAACTACCTCCACCATGTTTGGAGGCTGTAGTGTAGCCTGGCTAGCTCTCACTGTGAGGTGTTGATGATGAAACTACCTCCACCATGTTTGGAGGCTGTAGTGTAGCCTGGCTAGCTCTCACTGTGAGGTGTTGATGATGAAACTAACTCCACCATGTTTGGAAGCTGTACTTTAGCCAGGCTAGCTCTCACTGTGAGGTGTTGTTGATAAAACTATCTCCACCATGTTTGGAGGCTGTACTTTAGCCAGGCTAGCTCTCACTGTGAGGTGTTGATGATGAAACTCCCTCCACCATGTTTGGAAGCTGTACTTTAGCTTGGCTAGCTCTCACTGTGAGATGGTGATCTGCTTTAAACCCGTGCTCTATTACGCCACCAAGAGGAGTCAAGATAGGCGCCAGTCCAGTGATCATTAGAACAGATACCTTTCTGGTACTAAAACACATGAAGCTTAAAGCAGTGTTGAACAGCCTGAGATCCTGGTGTGTGCTGTAATGTGTGTGCAGCCTCAGTGGGAGTCGACCCGTTCTCCATCCGGGAGGAAGAAGAGGAGGAAGAAGAGGAGGAGCTGAGAGAGGAGGAATTGAGAAAAGAGGAGGGAAAGGAGGGTCAAGAGGAGGGACCTAACAGAGTGTTCAGCCCACGCTGCAGCAGCCCAGCAGGTACAAGCCACGCTAACTGTGGGTCATCAGGACAGTGTGACTGCAGTTGAGCTCCAGTGACTCTGGAATCACCCTGAACTGATTCTGAATTAATCCTGGTTCTGAACTCTTCCTGGTTCTGAGCTGATTCTGGTTCTGAACTTATTCTGGTTTTGAACACTTTTTGGTTCTGAACTGATTCGGAACTGATTCGAAAATTATTCTGATTCTGAACTGATTCTGGTTTTAAACACTTTTTGGTTCTGAACTGATTCTGAACTCATTCGGAAATTATTCTGATTCTGAACTGATTCTGATTCCGAACTTATTCGGATTCTTGTTCTGAACCCTTTCTGGTTCTTAACTGATTCCAATTCTGGTTCTGAACTCTTTTTGGTTCTGAACTCTTTTCTGGTTCTGAGCTGATTCTGGTTCTGATTCTGAAATGATTTTGAAATGATTTTGATTCTGAACTGATTCAGATCCTGAACTTATTCTAATTCTTGTTCTAAACCTTTTCTGGTTCTTAATTGATTCTGATTTTGAACACTTTTTGGTTCTGAGCTGATTCTGAAATGATTCTGAAATGATTCTGATTCTGAAATTATTCTGAAATGATTCTGATTCTAGTTCTGAACCCTTTCTGGTTCTTAACTGGTTACAGTTCTGGTTTTGAAATGATTCCAATTCTGGTTCTGAACTATTTCTGGTTCTGAGTGGACTCTGAACTGATTCTGATTCTGGTTGTGAACACTTCCTGGCTCTGAACTCTTTCAGAATTGATTCTGATTCTTGTTCTGAATACTTTCTGGTTCTAAACTGCTTTTAATTTTGGTTCTGAGCTTCTGAATTGATTCTGAAAGGACTTTCTGGTTCAGAGCTGAGTCTGGTTCAGAGCTGAGTCTGGTTCTGAACTGTCAGGAATCAGAATCAGATCTGTTTCTGACTCTATTTCTGAACTGATTCTGACCTGATTGTTTTCTGAATAGTTTCTGTTTCAGGTTCTGAACTAATTCTGGCTCTGATTCTGATTCTCAGATGTAGACCCCTTTTCTGAGTTGGTGGTGGGCGGACAGGTGAACGGCAGAGTTGAGGACAGTCCGGTGACTTTTGACCTTTCTCACCTGGGACCTCCACTGGAGTCGATGACCCCTAGAATGTGTCGGACACCTGAAGCTTTTCTGGGCCCGACTGCTGCCTCCCTCGTCAACCTGGACACACTCATCCCAACAAACCCACCGGCCAAAAGCAAAAACCCTTTCCTCTCAGGTTACACAGATTCTCTCTCTGTCACACACACACACACACACACACACACACACACACTTCATCATCCTTAACTATAGTTAACTATATAAGATCTTCTATATTTTTTAACTCTCACTGACTTAAGCCTGTCTCTCTTTCTCGTCCAGGTCTGAGTACCCCCTCTCCCACCAACCCCTTCCACTGTGAGCAGCCCAGACTGACTCTCAATCAGATGCGTCCGAGCTCCACCTCCCCTCAGCCTCCTCACACTCTGTCCTACAGCGCCTCCCTGCCCCTGCCCCTACAGCAGCAGCAGCGCCCGTCACTGCCCTCCTCCTTCACCCAGCCTCACCACGGCCTTCTGGAGATGCCCAGCAACCTGCCCCAGCCCCTGCTGCCCCTGTCCCCAAAACCGGCCCACCAAACTCCACAGCAGCTCCACAGCCACAACCCTTTCCTCTGAAAACGAGCTGGATTCGAAACAACACCGTTGTACCTGATTCTGAATCGGAACTGAATCTACAGTGATCTGGATCAGATCCGGATCACACCCATTCACACCCAATCTGCTTTCGAACCGAACTCCGGAAGCTGGCGAAAGTGATCCGCTTTGAACTGAACTCTACGACCTCAGCGCTAAAACCACAGGCGGCCCTCTCAGGAGAGGGAGAGTGAAGCTCTCTGGTACCAACAATCAAGCTGGACCTACTCTGGAATGCACACTGGACTATGCACTGAAACCGGTTTGATCATTGGCTTTTTGAGGCTGTTCACACCTTGAATCAACACGTCCCTAGTCTGACTGGTTGAGATCTGCATGTTGAAACAAGGTGTAAACAGCCTCTTTCTTTCACAGTGAACAAACTGATCTCATATAATCCTCTCAGAATGTGACTAAATGACACTTTCAGGTCTTGGGAGGAGCGATCTGGACCAGAATCAATTCCTGTTCACACTCACTCTGCATTAGAACTGATTCTACAGATTCAGTGTGAACACCCTGATCATACAACCCTCTCAGAATGTGGCTGAATGAGGCTTTTAGGTCTTCTGACAAGCTAATCTGGATCAGGATCTTTTTCTGTTCACACCTCGTCAAATGTCACTTCATTCATTTATCAATTTGAGGATATGAAGATATGATGATGATGATGATGATGATAATGGTAGTTAAAGGCCCTGGTTTCAAAGCAACTTCCAACGAGTATCAGCTAATCGAAATATATCAGCTCTCCAATACTCTTCTTTAGCCTCTAGCATGCTGCTTATGAATTCTGAGATGGAGCTTAAGCTGTCAATCAGCATGACCCCCCCCCCATCCAACAGCACCAGACACTTGAGTCGTCAATCAAAAGGACACCCCCCCTCACTCTTAGACCCAAAGTGGGCAGGACTGAGCTATTAACAGGGGGAAACCAACATTTCAGGAAAACCGACCCGAACTGAACCTTCACTGAGAATGAACGATCCTTTAGCTCCTCCCCTTTAACCCCCCACCTCCCCTCCAGCAGCTCTCCACCCTCTAAAGCTTACTCGCTTTCCGTTGCCTTCTGTTCATTGGTCGCTCGGGGTTTGTGAAACTCTAAGCCTAAGCAGGGCTCCAGCACTGATTGTAACCCCACTCCCTGACCTTTCCTCACAGAACCACAGTGCATTCTGGGCCGGCTCTGTTTTTTTTTTTTTCCATTCTGTGAGGACCTCAGGAGCCCACCCAGCCACCCACTCACCCACCCACCAAAAACCTGCACAACCAATGAACTGCTCACAACAACAGTCTGTCTTTCGAGAGGTTTTAGTGAACCAGCGGTTCTCAACCCTGGTCCTGGAGGATGGTCAGGTATTCTCTGCTCTGAGGCTCCTGAGCCCCGTGGCTCGTTGGTCTAGGGGTGCAAGAGGTCCCGGGTTCAAATCCTGGACAAGCCCCTTCATGTGGTTGGTATGGCACAACAGATGAAACCACTAGCTGCCAGTGAGCTATTACTGTTAGCATGTGGGAGACCAGGGTTTGACTCCCACACCAAAAAGAGGCCTTGGGCAAGACTCCTAACACTACATTGGCCCACCTCTGTTATATGAGTAACCTTGTAAGTCGCTCTGGATAAGAGCATCAGCTAAATGCGGTAAATGATCCAACCATCCAACCGATGCAGTTCCAGCCAAGGGTCATGCCGGTGCTGTCGCATTATTTTAAGCCCCAAAAGATCAAAACACTTTCAAATATGCTACATTTATGGGGTACAGATGGCAGGAGCTTCACCTAGCAGACTACAGTACAGTAGACATTGGTAGAAATGCAAATTAGAGTCATATGTAGGCCTCCAGGGCCAGAGCAGAGAACCCAGACTGAGTGATGGGTAAATAATGACTAAGAGAGAAAGGGAATTACTGTTCCTGTTCATACGGTAAATTGTGATGCTGAACTATCCTATGCTGTTGTTCTTCTGTTGAAGACACTATTAATTTATCGACAAATACCAGCTTTATTATTATTTATCGGCCATTGATCAATATGGTGAATATCGAACTTTTGGTTTGGTGTGTCCTATAAGACAAATCCATCCAGGTTAATGATCAATGTATTATGATACAAATAGTATATAAATATATACTATATAACAGTAATATATAATATAACAGTATATTGGTGAGCACCAATAAATGAATGTCATTTTCATTGAACTGATGTCACAGATGTCTTGGTACTTCAATGGTACTTCAAAACACACTTGAACCAAACAGGACTCAGGCTTGGTTACGGCCTGGGGTCCTTGGGGTTGGTCTTGCTTGGGAGCCTCAATACAGTAGAAGATAATACTGCTACAGAAGTGTGTGTGTGTATGTATGTGTGTGATAGAACAATATATTGAGAAAAGGTGACTGATATAATCATCCCTTTAGTGACTGAATGTATTGTTTGGGTAAGAGTATACAGTTAGACTAAGGCAGAAACTCAACGGTCATGCAGCTCAGCATGCCTGGACCTGCCCACCAGGATTACTGTTCGCGGTTTAGCAGGTTTCAGGTGCACCTGCTAAGCTGTGTGTGTGTGTAAATGTATTTCAAGCATAAAACCACAAACCAAGTGCTCTGTTCTGTTCTTGGTGAGAGACGAGAACCATGTTAGGGTGGAATGAGGCAAAGTTTCTACATCAGGCAAAGAAGAAGCTTCAAGTACGGCTCGGCTCGACCCGCCATCCCTCAAAATCCATGGAAGATGAGCGTCCAGGCTTTTTTCTGTCTTGGCACCAAAGTGGTGGAACGAACTTCCCCTGGGCGTCCAAACGGCAGAGTCCAACGCTCACTGTCTTTACACGCAGACTGAAGACCCTTCTCTTCTGAGAGGACTTGGGCGAATAGCAGAGTGGTCTCCTTACTGACTCGTGTCTAATAGTGTCTTAACTTGGAGGTATCTTTGAATTTTAGCCTATTTAAACTAGCTGAGGTTTTTCATGAGTAAATAGCAAAGCACTTTTGTAAGTCACTCTGGATAAGAGCGTCTGCTAAATGCCTTAAAGGTAAATGTAAGAAGATGGAGTACAAAATTTTATTCGTAATATACAAGCAAATCAAAGCAGAAAACATGTGGGATTACACAGATTTGTTTGATTGGTAACGTCAATCCACTTTCTTATCTGCCTCATCGGTCAGGGTCATGGTAGGTTAGCAGCCTACCTGGAATCAGTGGGTACAAGGCAGGAGTGCTCCCTGGAATACCCCCCCCCCCCCCCCCCCCCCAGTCCATTGCAAGCTACCACACAAAGCCATTCACTGTTTTCTGGGAGGTGGGACCAAACCAGAGTACCTGGTTGGAGGAAACCCATATGGAAATGGGGAGAACACCTTACAACTCCTTACAAATAGTTACCAGAGCAAGGATCCAACCCACAACACTAGGTTTCTGGATGTAGGCGGCACCCCCTTCCAGATGTGTCTTACTTAAATACCCAAAATGTAGCATCCCTGGAGGAACTCAAGGACTGAGTTAAGTCATTAAAGCCATAAATTCTGTCAACAGCGAAGTCGTTTTCTCAGAATACGCTTACTAGGACCTGGGCCTCGTCTTCTCTTTGCATTTTGCGTTCGACCTCTTTCAACCTTCGCCTGACGCTCCACCTTGTGTTCAGAAGGAAATACTGTTGTATTGTCAGCACAAGGTTCGGGGCAGTTGGCATTCGAGGTAGATCCAGGATGAGGAATCTCAGTAGAAGGTGTTTCGGCAGGCTCAGAGCTAGTTCGGACAGTTGCTTGGGTAGAAGTGTCTACCGGGTTAATCGGATTGTTCGGAGGTGGAGAACAGACGATGTGATCATCTTCAGCACTAGTGTTGGAGTATCTGCTGAAGTGTGTGCTAGTCTCTGAGCCTTGCGTCTGGTTTGACGGACTGCACTGTGCCAGCTGACACAACGCAAAAGCAGCTGTCTGCTTCTGCTCATCCGCGGTATCGTCATCTTGGTCTTGCAGAGCAATAGTATCCGTAATCCCTTGAGCGTCTTCCTCCATCGGTAGCGGACCCTGGGCCTGGGTTTGTGAAGGAGGTGTGCTGGAGGAGGACTTCAGGGAAAGGTTCAGAGGGATCTCGAGGTGGGTTGGTGGCACTGGAATCTGCTCCTTTTTGGAGAGGTTTAGGGGAGCTGACTTCTCGTCTTCTGCTGACCTTGATGTTGGACTGTTGACAGAAAAAAACAAAGTATAGAGAAATCGATGAATTACAGGAGGAACCACATTGACACATGTAGAGTATGGACCCCAGGATCAACCTTGGGAAACACTGATGTTATGAAATAGAGTATTTGGAAGCGGTTAGTATCCTACCTGCTCAGGTGTTTTGTGGCGTTGTCTTCAGCAGGACGTGTAGTAGCATCAGCATCTCCAGACTGGAGATTTATTGGCTTCTGGGTGTTCCGGTCTTTCTGAATGTGACCTACTGCACTTGGCCTGTCTGGTGACCCAGCTGCAGAGCACCCAACTCTGGGGCTCATTTGAGCCTCTTTGTTTTCTTGGTCTACACCAATGTCCGTCCCTTGCATGTGTCCTTGGTGGAGCATGCCTCTTTGGGTCATCATGTATGGATCTAAATAGAGATTTGAGCTGTGAAAACTGTCAGGTCTTGCGGCGCCCATATACCCTGCTTGTACACCCAGGATAGAGTGGTCCATCGCTGGGTAATGAAGAGAGCTGAGGTTGGTCTGGTCTGGAGGATGGTACATGCTGTAGCTAAAAGATGGAGCTGAATGGCAGAATCTGTAATACTGTTCCATGGCAGGATATGCAGGGAAGGAGTGCACAGGCGACACCAACCCTGGCAGGAGTGGGTGTACCCGTTGCGTGTCCAGGATGTATGGAGGTATCTGTGGCGGAGAAGAGAAGTGGTTGTAGAAGTTGGCGGGAAGGATATATGGGGAGCACGAGGGATGGATGGGGTAGAGATGAGGTGAGAGGGTGTAAGGAGAGTACTCAAGACCTTGGTAAATAGGTCCTGTCTCTTCTGTTGGCTTTTGAAGTTTGCCGTCAACAATTTCAGGGCCAGGGAGAAACGAGTATGGAGGTTTCCGGACAGGAACCGGATTGTATAAATGAGGAACAGGATTTGGGAGGGACTTTTCAGAATTAGAAGTGATTGTTGACACGTCCTCCTGAGAGGAAGAAATGGGAGAAAAGGCCGAAGAACGCTGTCCTTCCTTCTCACAGGATTCAGCAGTTTTCAAGGCTGAAGGACCACATTGTTCTCCATTACGACTGGACGATGATTCAGGCTCTGACGCATCTACAAGCATTGTTGAGATTTGTTCTTTGGTGGACACACTGTCCTTTGCAGAGGCGTCGCTCTTCTGATCATCACTCAGCGTGGTCACACAGATGCCCGTCTGGAGAACCTTGGACATTTCTTGTATATCATCACTTGCTTGCACTGGCACAGTTTCCTCTGTAGGTGTCTCTGTAGTCGTGTCAATTTCCATCGTGGCGTTGCAGATAGGGCTGTTGCCTTTCTTGGACAGTAGTGAGAGCGAATTCTTGCATAGGTTGTACTTCATATGGTTGAACAAGTGGGATTTCTCATTGCAGGTGAAGGGGCACTGGAAGCAGTGGTACTTGAACGGCTTGCCAGGGGGGCGAGGGATGTAATGGGGTTTCTTGGGCTTCCGTTCTTTGGTGACAGCACTCATTCCTATGGACAGGAACCCTAAAAGGGAGATGTGCAGAGCTGGACCACTTACTGGTCAGTTCTTCTGGGTTACGTTTTGGAAGGGATCTCAGTCGTTTTTGTGAACAGAAGATATCCCGTCCTGAAAAAAGTGCCTAAAGAGAATGCAAGGGAAAATAATCATTAAATTCAGTCGTTCCCAAGCTGCTGAGAGAGCTTCAAAAGCCTTGATTCCAAGAAAAAGATGGTTTCCTTTAGGTTCTTTGAAAATGAAGCATATCGTTGGAATAATAGCTGCATCTGTCTTTGATGTATAGCCTGCAACTATATAACACATTTAAATATAAAACCTGTTAACACACCTGAAACTTTAGCCGGAGGGCTGACAGCTCATCCCTGTAACCGTTGCCTGAAGCAACACAATGACAAGTCTACATTAGAGTCTCAGCAATTATGAAAATGAGAGGCATGCATGTTTTGCTCTTTGCATTGGGCTGAAGGGGGTGATTTGCATAAGTGAAACCCACCAGAGGCCCAAGCAGAAGTACTGGACCAACCACATGGATTTGTCCGTTACTGTCCATCTTCCGGTATGTCTAGTATGTCTGTTTGTCTGTGTGTTTGTTTTGTGAATTGAGGTTAAGAGTGTTAAGTTGAGGTCAGTTTGAGTTCCTTGAGTCTGTCTATCTTGTTCAGTTTAGAGTTACACTCTAATTAATTTCAATGGTCCAGATTATTCTTATCTAAAAGTGTGAATCTAAACTGTTACACTTCAAAAGACTGAAGAACCTTCAGAACCTTCATTCGAGACATTATGACAGGAAACTGAATGTGCAATGACCTCGAAATACTGTGGTGCAGAGTGCCATAACACAGTTCCTACACTGATTTTATGTAGATAACGGTGTTGTAAATTATAAATTGTTTACATTAGCTGTCAAAGCTTAATTATTTCTATTACAACAGACTAGCTGTAAGTTGTTAACCGATGACTTCCCTAAAAAAACATCCCAGTTTTTAGTTAATTTTATACTATTTGAGGTCACAGGACTTTGTACCATTGTTTTTATTGACATTTAAGTCCATTGAGTAACTTACAATGGTACAAAGTCCTGTGACCTCAAATAGTAGAAAGTTAGGCAGCAAACTGTCAGAACTTTTGAGTAAAATAAACTAAAAACTGAAAGTTTTATGTAGATAACGGGGTTATAAATTATGAATTGTTTACATTAGCTGTCAAAACCTAATTAATTCCATTGCAACAAACTAGCTGTAAGTTGTTAACCAATGACTTCCCTAAAATTGTTTCCTAAAAAGGCCCTTTTTCCCACAATCTACATAAATCTTTCAGTTTTAGTTAATTGTACTCAAAAGTTCTGATAGTTTGCTGCATAACTTTATACTATTTCAGGTCACAAGACTTTGTACCATTGTTTTTATTGACATTTAAGTCCATTGAGTAACTTACAATGGTGCAAAGTCCTCTGACCTCAAATAGTATAAAGTTAGGCAGCAACATTTGAGTAAAATTAACTAAAAACTGAAAGATTTACGTAGATAACGGGGTTGTAAATGATAAATTGTTTACATTAGCTGTCAAAACCGAATTAATTCCATTGCAACAAACTAGCTGTAAGTTGTTAACCAATGACTTCCCTAAAATCGTTTCCTAAAAAGCCCTTTTTCCCACAATCTACATAAATCTTTCAGTTTTTAGTTCATTTTACTCAAAAGTTCTGACAGTTTGCTGCATAACTTTATCATATTTGAGGTCACAGGACTTTGCACCATTGTAAGTTTCTCAATAGACTTAAATGTCAATAAAAACAATGGAAAATCTGGAGTGTTCTAAAACTATCTAGATCTACATTACAGCCTTGTTTCCTACAACTTCTTCCAAATGGTCTTTAGTGTCTTCCAATGTTCCAATTCTTCTCTTGTTTCTGCCACCCCAGGCCCCACCCATCACAGTCTGTCGCAACAAGTTGTCACTCAAGTTGTCCCAGACTAGTGGCGACGCCTCTTTCTGTGAGAAAGTTATCAAAGTTTGGGCGGAGTGGCTAGAAAAGGAAGGGATTTTGGCTTGGGTGTGAAGGTGTGAAAACTACAGATCTAGGTTCAGTGTTCAAAATCTAGCCTTGATTTAAATTCAAATTTCACCCCCAGTTTTCACAACTTTACACGCCAGAAGCTCCAGATCCCATCAGAACAGATAAAGCAGGTGAACATAAATCCAGTAAAAAGGAGAAGCAAGAGCTTCTCATTCTAAAGAAAGAAAGTAGTGAGATCTTGTTGGTGAGCTAGTCTGAAGAACAGAGCTCGGTTCCTCCAGGGTTCTCCTGGACGCCCCCCAGTCCAGCCAGCACAGCGTGGAGGATGTGTTCAACTCCATCAGCAGCAGCAGCAGCAGCAGCTCACCTGATTTACCATCATTAAGCCCTGATTTACCACCAAACCAGGTGTTGATCTGAGGAGAACTCTAAATAATACTAGACTCCATGAGAGAGGAGAACTTTGGAGATGTTCTAATGATGAACACAGTGATGGAGAACCTCCATCACTTTCTGTAGGAGTGTTATTATTAGTGTGTATTCTAATATCAGTGTTTAACTGCCCAGATCAGCATCTCTTCAATCTAATTCGAGTTCAGTGATGTTTGTCGGATATGTAAGAACTGATTTCAGATCAGAATCTAAATTTGATTCATGGAGAAATGTGATCTCCTACTCACACAGCACAATACAACAACAACACTAATATCACACTGACCTTCTGAGGGCTTGAGGAATCTGTCGTCTATTTGAGGTCACCTCTGGTTCTTGCAAGCTCTTAAAGCTCTGTGTGTCATTAATGTCCAGTCCTGCAGAGAAGAAAAGCTACACCTGTTCAGTACCTGTGCAAAGATCCCTCTGAACAGCTCACCTGTCCTCTTTCAGTCTCTCTCTCTCTCTCTCTCTCTCTCCCTCTCTCTCTCTCTCTCTCTCTCTCTCAACTGGCACGACCAGCTCTGTCTGCCTAAAAAGTTACAAACCTGTGCGGGTGTGTTGAAAGGGGGTGTGGCTTAAGGTTAGTTTGGAGAGCCCTGAGGCGACACGGACACACCTGACATAAACCAAGCCTGCAGGTGGAGTGCAAACATGCACCTGATGCAAATACACCATTATGTAGCGTGCGAAACACACACATGTACACACAATCTGTCTGTCTGTCTATATATCTGTCTGTCTGTCTGTCTATCTATCTATCTATCTATCTATCTATCTATCTGTCTGGCTGTCTGGCTGTCAATCTATTAACTGTCTGTCTCTGTCTGTCTATCTATCTGTCTATCTATCTATCTATCTATCTATCTATCTGTCTGTCTGTCTGTCTGTCTGTCTGTCTATCTATCTATCTATCTATCTATCTATCTATCTATCTATCTATCTATCTGTCTGTCTGTCTGTCTGTCTATCTACTTGTCTGTCTGTTTGTATGTATGTCTGTCTGTCTGTCTATCTATCTGTCTGTCTGTCTGTCTGTCTATCTATCTGTCTATCTATCTATCAATATATCTATCTATCTATCTATCTATCTATCTGTCTGTCTGTCTGTCTGTCTATCTATCTATCTATCTATCTATCTATCTATCTATCTATCTATCTGTCTGTCTGTCTGTATGTCTGTCTATCTGTCTGTCTGTCTGTCTGTCTGTCTGTCTATCTATCTGTCTATCTGTCTGTCTGTCTGTCTGTCTGTCTATCTATCTATCTATCTATCTATCTATCTATCTATCTATCTATCTGTCTGTCTGTCTGTCTGTCTGTCTGTCTGTATGTCTGTCTGTCTGTCTGTCTATCTATTTACCTGTCTGCCTAGATAGAGTTCATGCCTTGATGGATCACAACTGTTTAGGGGGGCTCTATGGAGACCCTTTAACCTTCTAATAATTTAATATAATTTAACTCCACTCTGTTCTGAGTCTGTTCTGTGGCTACAGTCATATGAAAAAAATATCAAATTCGAATAGATTTAATACATTTTAAATGTGTTTTATGTTAGAAATACATTCAGGCGCTGTGGCAGGTTTACTTCTGACACCCTTGATATCAATTTTCTAAATCAAAATTAAAAGTGACATTTTTCTGTACATTTAAAAGCAAACCTTTATTTAATGAATTTAACATATTAAAAATAAACATATTAAACGTCTGAACATTACTAAACACCACATTCTGTACAAGTAAGCTTTTCTCCAGCAAACAGTAACCATGTATAAGGAGCCACCTGTGGAGTTACACCTGTCACACCTGGGCACTCTGTGTACCTCCTTCTCAAACACCCACAATCACACACACCCACACACACACCCACACACACACACACACATATATAAAAATGGTGACACCTGTCTAGGCCTGTCTGTCTACCTGAGACAGGTGTGTGTGTACACACACAGAAACATGTTCAAACACACACACACATAATTTGAAGTGAATCTTGACGTTTTCTGTTTTTTTTCCTGGGAGAATTTTGGACATTCTCACTTTTCTCAACAGCTCTCAACAGTTAATTTCAGAACTCTTCACTAGCTCTCGATCTCGGGTTCTCAGAGGCTTAAATGAACCATAACCTTCCATAACCTCCCAGGATCTGGTGGAGCGTCACTGTTACAACAAAATATGCAGGCGTGACGGGGTGGTAAATAAAACTCAAAGACAAATTATTACATTTCTCCAATATCTTTCCCCAACCAGGTTGTTCCAGTAGCCTTTTGACTCTGCCATTCACACCACCGTTGTTCAGTGCTCTCTTGCCAGTGGACTCATTAACATCAACATGAGGTGTGATCTTTGTTGGTGGACCACTCCTGAAGAGGTTCATCAACTGTCTGGCTGTGGATTGGTGAAGTCCAACCTTTTCCAGCCTGATGAGCATCAACAACTCTTCTTCTAAGGACCTCAGAAATCTCCTTTGTCCGTGCCATGGTTCACTTCCATTTAAGGCATTTAGCAGACACTCTTCTCCAGAGCGACTTACAAAAGTGCTTTGCTATTTACTCAAGAAAAACCTCAGGTAGTTTAAACTAGACTAAACACAAGTCAATATGGAGACCATAATACTCTACTATTCATCCAAGTCCTCTCAGAAGAGGAGGGTCTTCAGTCTGGGTTTGAGGACAGCGAGTGTTGGACTCTGCTGTTCAGACACCCAGGGGAAGTTCGTTCCTCCACTTCGGTGCAGGACAGTAAAAAGTCTGGACGCTCGTCTTCTGTGGATCCTAAAGGATGGCGGGTCGAGCCGAGCCGTACTTGAAGCTGGAAGGGCTCTTGGTTCAGATCGGCTTTTGACCATCGCCATCAAGTACGGAGGGGCTGGCTGGTCCAGTCTTGGCTTTGTAGGCCAGAGTCAGGGGTCTGAATCTGATGAGGGCAGCAGCTACAGGAAGCTACAGTGAAGAGAGAACGCAGCAGTGGAGGAGGAGCTAAACATGGCTGACCTCTGTCGCCGCATTCTGGATCAGTTTCAGGGGTCTGCTGATGTGTAAAGGGAGACCAGCCAGAAAAGAGCTGCAGTGGTCAAGTCTTGAAGTGACGAGAGACTGAACATCTGAGCACCTGGGCGACTCTCTAGAGAGGAAGGGTCGAATTCTTCCTCGAAGGTGTGTTGTGAAAAGCCCTAAATTTCTAAATGAATGTACTGCAGCACCAACAAGATTTCAGAATTGTCTTATGAGTGAAGATGGTTCTGGTGTTGAATATCTGCTGAGGTGTTCTTGGAAGGACTTCCAAAGGAACACCTCACGTTTTATACCCTACTACAGGTCATGTGTTGTTGCACTGTTGTTTCCATACATAGGATGTGACTGTCTAACTCCACGAGGGGTGTAAATCAACCATCACATACTATGGAAAGTATGTCCCACCTAAACAACCTCCTATATTCGTTCAGTTCATGTATGGCTTTACCAAGTTAGGCCTGGGAATGGATCTCGCCCTCCTCTCTCAAGTCAACCCATGGGCTCCACCATATTATTCCTCAACTCCAAACCATTCCTTCAGATCTATGAACACCTGCAGAGCCAATGTACTGTATATACACTACACTGGCAACCTACACTGGCAACTTCAGATCAGGCAGAATGGGAGCTCAAATGTCACATTGCTGACCACCTGACCTGACCTGTCCTGTCCTGACCTGACCTGACCTGTCCTAGAAATGGTCATAAAACACAGTTTTCACAAGGGCAGTATGAATATCTATGCCTAATGTGACCCAATTACCGTTAGTGTCCCATTAATCAATTAATGCCTGTGAACTTCCCTTCAATCGTTCAAGCTCCTAGACAGCACCCCTGACCTACTCAGGGCTACTGTGGACATTTTTGTATGTGAAATGCTTAAATAATCAGTTGTGGGGGAGGAGGAAAAAAAAAGAGAGAGAGAGAGAGAGAGAGAGAGAGAGACTATGCATGGTATGGTTAGAATGTAGTTTTGCTGGCTCTCTTGCTTCCTAACCCCCAGGTACAAACACCTCTTTGTGTTCTCAGGTGCCAGCGTCCTCCTCACTCCTACAACCATGAGCTGATGAATCCTTAAAAGGTCATAGTGGTTGTTGTGGCACAACAGGAAACACCACTACCTTGCCAGTGAGCTACCACACCGTGTTGGAGACTGGGGTTCGATTCCCGGTCTTCGAGAGGTTTTAGTAAACTGGTGGTTCTCAACCTTGTTCCTGGAGGATGGTCGAGTTTTCTCTGCTCTGAGGCTCCTGGTCCCCATGATTCGTTGGTCTAGGGGTATGATCCTTGCTTTGGGTGCGTGAGGTCCTGGGTTCAAATCCTGGATAAGCCCCTTCATGTGGTTGGTGTGGTGCAACAGATAAAAGTGCTAGATGCCAGTGAGCTACTGCTATTACCATGTGGGAGACCAGGGTTTGATTCCCAGTCTGCGTGACTGTGCTGCACTACACTAATAAGAGTCCTTGTTCAAGACTCCTTACACCACATTGGCCCATCATTGTTTCATGGGGTCGTATGTCTTATATCTAACATCTGGTGTCTCATGAATGGTATCTACAGAGTGGACAGATGACGTTCTGCTGGTTTGTAAAGGTGGAGAACCTCAACTGATGGATAAATAAATAAATACGACTACAGAATTGCTTTGCTGTTGTTCAGGATTGAGATCTGAATGCAGCTGCTGCTGCCCCCTTGTGGCTTTTTTTTAGCACCTGCAGGCTGCCATACTGAGCTTCATTCATCTGCCTTCGTAAAGGGTTGGACCAAAATGTCTAATAAACATGTAACATCTCTTTATTATTTTACAAAACATCTAAAAGTAAATCTTAATACTCTAACCTGTAAATACTGTCTGTTGTCGAGACAACATTGATCAATGGACTGAAATGTCATTAGACCATGTCTTCTCTCTGGACTGTGAGGGGGTTATAGGTGGAGAACAGGTTCACCAGCAGGTTCCTCTTCAGTGTTGGTACTGGTGAGTTGGAATGAATCATCTTGATCCTTACTGCCAATTTCTGACAGAGACTGATGCTTCTGGTTGATGTGTGGAGGTACTACCACCTCAAAGATGTGTAGAAATGGATTGTGCAGCTGGTTTTAAGGTTTTGTAATCTACTTATGTTTTATTCATTAAAAAGTTAAAGTATCCCAAAAGTATTGGATGGAGCACCATCATCACTCTCAATGCTGAGGGGCTTTATAACCCTGTAGCCTGGCATTAGGCAGCACGGTGCCAATAGGGTCATGATGTTGTCAGGAACTTGTCTGGAACTTGACTGAATGCATTCATTAGAAGGGACGTCCACAAACATTTGGACATATGGTGTATGACATTTGACATGTGATGTAATGAACATGTGATGTAATAAATATTCACAGATCAGTGATTAGTTAGTGTTTAGTATGTGAAACATGTCTGTTGTATCATATTTATAAAAAAAAAAAATTGACGCGACACCTTCCGCTATTATCACCAATTTAAGGGGGCAGTAAAGGACAGTACTCCAGTCCATGTGATGAAGCAGGATGAATTTCTTCAGCCATTTAATCCCATTCAATTATTTTTTTCATTATTATGATCATCACTGAAACTGAGACAAGCATAAAAATGATATATAGTTTGTTTCATTTTTATGCTTTTTTGCATTTTTATAATTATATAACTATTTATACATTTGTTTATATTTATCAGCACCTTTACATTTACAGCATTTAGCGGACGCTCTACTCCAGAGCTGAAGGTGATTACAGAGGTGGGCCAATGTAGTGTTAGGAGTCTTGCCCAAGGACTCTTACCAGTGTAGCGCAGCACCTGCAGTCACCCAGACTGGGAATCAAACCCCAGTAAAAAAAAAGGTAAAAGGTAAAGGTGTATGTATTTGTCACTGTACACTGTACAGTGAAATGTGTCCTCCACATTTAACCCATCTGGTAGTGAATACACACTCACACACACACACACACATGTTAGGGGCAGTGAG
>NC_132892.1:32939431-32949431 GCF_030463535.1 Salminus brasiliensis
TCTGAATCCAGTTAGCTTAACTCTATAAAAGTGACCCTCTAACCAGGCGCTGCTAACTGGGAGGAGACCCTGAGGAGTGCCTAGGCCCCCCTGCCTGGATTATACCTCCTGGAGATCCCTCAGGAGTGGACGTGGTTGGGGACAGGGACGCCTGACCGCCTCAGCTAGCCCTCGTGGAGGTTCTTGTATCTGAAAAGCGTCTCATTTGTCTGTTTAGGAAACATTTCTGTCCCATTTAACGAACCTGGAGAAGACGCTTCAGGACTTCCGGAAAGTGAAGGATGTCAGGGATCTGATGGCGGCACATGTGAAGGTACGTCGGGGTTAGAACCTCCCGCTGAGGAGAATACAGACTAAATAAATCAGTCAATGATAGGAGGTTTTGCCGCAGTTTCAGGCCAAGCGGACAGAGCAGCAGATCAAGGAGGAGTTTGAGATGCTCCACCTGTTCCTCAGAACGGAGGAGGAGGTCCGAATCTCTGCTCTGAGGAAGGAAGAACAGGAGAAGAGCCAGATGATGAAGAAGAGCACTGAGGAACTGGAGGGACAGATCGAGGAGATCAGCACCAGGATCAGAGAATCAGAAGATAAGCTGAAGGACGATGTCTTGTTCCTGCAGGTGAGGAACCCCTCGGCTTCTGCCCCTGGTGCTCCACTCTGTACGGTTTCATAATGATTCATTCATTTATTTGTTTTTATTGGGTTTCTAGGACCTGAAGGGAGCGACGGAAAGGTAAACCTACATTTTTATTGGATCCAGTACCACGTGCGACAGGATAACGGTGGTCTAAACGTTCACGTTCATCTTCAGGGCTCAGTACACTGCGCCGAACCCCAAGCCTGATGCAGGAGCTCTGATTGACGTGGCCAAACATCTGGGGAACCTGAGATACAGAGTGTGGGAGAAGATGAAGGACCTCAGTCCTTACTGTGAGTAACACGAAGTTTATGTTTTTTTCTTAATTCAGTTTTATTTTTTTCTCATTTTATTACATTTTATTGGTTCTTTATTTTTTAAATGTTATTGTTTTTTATTTTATTTAATTTTATTGTTTCTTAATTTTATAAAATTTCATTGTTTCTTAATTCAGTTTTTAAATTCAGTTTTATTGTTTTTTCATTTGATTAAATTTTGTTTGTTAATTCAGTTTTTCTTAATTCAGTTATATATTTTTTTAATTTTAGAAAATGTTATTGTTTGTTCAGTTTTTCTTAATTTCATTTTATTAATTTTTCATTTAATTAAATTTTATTGCTTCTTAATTCAGTTTTTCTTAATTCAGTTTTATTGATTTTTCATTTTATAAAATGTTATTGTTCCTTAATTCAGTTTTTTTGTTGTTTTTATTCCTGTTTTGCTTTTTTTTATTATTATCAGGTGTAAACCTGAGAAGTCTTGGTTCCTCTTTTGAGTCTTGGTTCCTCTCAAGGTTTCTTCCTCTCGACCCGAGGGAGTTTTTCCTTGCCACTGTCACCACTAACTGCTCAAAAGAGGCTCGGACCCGGGTCTCTGTAAAGCTGCTCTGCGACGACATTTGTTGTAAAAAGCCCAAATAGATCAAATTAAATTGAACTGAATTGAGCCAGTGAAGAGAGTGGGTGCTAGCCTGGTGCTTAAATGCTAACCCTTCCGGACCCTCCTACAAGCTCTTCATCTCCAGTAAGATCCGGGGATGCAGTTCTTCTTACAGGTGTAAAATCAATGCTAGGAGATGCTGAAGAATTAATGGTTAAATAGTACGTCTGCTCAGATACAGGTTTTACAAGCCTGTTTACCACCCTGTTATTGCAGCACAAATGAAACTGATATGATTTTCCTTTTATGTTGGACTCATGCATAAAAAATAAATAAATGATTGGCCGGTTTAGGGCACCAGCGACGGCTCACAGAGCCCAGATATCAAAGCATAGTTTTAACACTGTAGAAGTTTTACTGGAGAGCGCTGCTGTCCTCTGGTTGTGTCCTCTCAGCGCAGTGTCCTTTAGTGATTGTAGCCGTAACAGTCAGAGCCGGCCCAAGGCATACTCGAATTACGAGGCCGCTTAGGGCCCCTATACCACCAGGGGCCACCAAGAGCACCAAAATATCATGATTAAAGATACATATTTTAAAAATAACATCGGTATTACTCAGGTAAAAGCCATTTTTATATCAATTTATTTTCATAATTGGCTCACCAATACTAGGTTAATCAATTCTAGCTATTGGCTGCTGCTGCCACTGTTGGGCACATGCAGATATGCACCGCTTGGGTGGTTGGTAAAGGCCCGGGCGCTTCAGCGTATTGCGCAATATCTGTCTTTTGGCAAAGCTCTCTAAGAAAATTTAGGCCTTCCTCTTTTCTGACCCAGGGAGAATTGCGCAATATGCAAAGGTGGTCGGAGTTAGGGGACCTGACGATTATAGGTGCCTCATACTTTTGGTATTTATAACTAAATTCATTCAATTAATTACATTTTAAATTAATTATTCATTAAATGAATGCATTTTAATGAGTTTGCTCATCCTGTAAGGCTAAAAACAATAGCCAGACTGACGCCAGTATGACAGTAATAAGCTAATTACAAATAATGCTAATGATAGTGGGTACGTCACACACACACAGTGCAGCCTATGGAATGGAAGGCCCCATAAAGGCCTGGGCCGACCCTGCTAACAGTCCTAGGGTTTTGAGATTGCTGGATTTGAGGTTCACTGATGGTTTTTTGATGGAATGAGCTCCAGTGTAAAGCTGTTTGGTGTTCCCCTGCAGTTCCTGTGGTTCTGGACCCGAACACCGCGAACGCCTGCCTCAGTGTATCGGCGGATCTGAGCAGTGTCTCGTTCTCTACTGAAAACCCTCAACTTCCAGACAACCCAGAGAGGATGAGCGGTTACGAAGGGGTTCTGGGTCCTGAAGGGTTCTCCTCCGGAACGCACAGCTGGGTGGTGGAGGTCGGCGAGAGTGAGGACTGGATTGTAGGCGTGGCTGAAGAGTCTGTCAGCAGGAAGGAAGGATGCATGGCCGTCCCGGAGAACGGGTTCTACTGTATATGGAGGTGGGAAAACGAATTTGCTGCTGCGACGGCTTTGAACGCCACTGAAAAGATTGCGACGTCTTCGGCTCCCAAGAGAATCCGCGTGAGTTTTAATTGGGAGGAAGGTCAGGTGACCTTCTCCAACGCGGACACCAATAAAGACCTGTACACCTTCACACACACATTCAAAAAGAAAGTGTACCCATACTTCTACAATAACAGCAAAAACCCACTGAGGGTCCTGCCTTTCCAGATCTCCACCAACGCATCGACATCTCTGTAGGGTCATCCAGCAGTTTTGAGATTGGAGAAATATAGAGATGATTCATATTTTATTAATATAATCAATATGTCTTAGATTATAAGAGATTTTAGCTCAATGATAAAAAATAATAATAATAATAATTCCAATTGTCAATTGGAGCATTTCTATTGGTCCACCGGTCCCAGTTCAACTCAACATTGATTCTAGCGATAACAAAATAATGCTAAATTAATCACACTGATCAAACACTAACACTAAAACACTGAAAATATTTGAAAATTAATATTAATTCAGTTACATTTATCAATAAAATAGACTTTCACAAACCAGTGAGTCATGAATCAAACCAATTCACTCTCAGTGATTCATACTGTTCGTAAACATGGAAATGGCATTTGCAGTTGTTTGACTGAACACATGGCAGAAGTTATAGTTTCCTAAATTTTGCTTATTATGGTAATAAATTGGGATTCGTTTGGTTTGCCATAAAAGTTAAAAAGGTTAAAAGGTTCAAATACGCTGTATAGATTAACACGCACTCTAATAAATAAAGAAGCGATGGACAGATCTTTATGTGAAACCATAGAAGAACCTCTTTAATTCTCTTTAATCTAATTAATTAACGGACTTTTTTTTTGCTCTTACGATTGTGTTGGAAATGTTCGGTTTCAAAACGAACCGTTTTAGAGTGTAAATCACTTTTTAATTGGTAAATAATCTTCACACCCAATGAAAGGTTCTCTAAACAAAGGTTCTTCTCTGGTTTCACTCAAGAAACCATTTATTCTACCTTCTTATATATATATATATATAAGATATATAAGAGCTTAACTAACATATCAATAATGTCAATTATCAATATAAAGACAACCCAGGCGAACAAACCTAGGTCCAGTAATATTGCATGATTTATACAGCACTGTTTCTAATGTTCCTAATGTTTTGTCTGTTCTTATTCCTTGGAGTACAAGTACAAAATGTACAGTTGGTTTCACAGCGCTGTTCATATTCTACAACTGTTCTATAATCTGCTGTAATTCTGACACCTGCCACTAGAGGTGGCACAGTACTCAGTACTCCACAGTACTGACTTGTGTCTAAGGGCACAGCTCATGCTCATCAGTGCCTGTTTTTTGTTTTTTAAGGGACAGTGATGGAGGAGGAGGCTAATTTACCTCTTAGTGTTTGCTAAGATTGTGGTTGCTTGTTTCCTGTCATTTCTTCAGGTTTATTAAACTGCAGCCTGACTTTGATTTCAGTATTATTTTACTGATTTATTATTATTACATGTTTCATATTTTAATGTTTTATCATATTTTTGTCTTTTTGTTAATAAATGGATCAATCAAACTTAATTCAGAGTTTGAATTATTGCAAGAATTATTATAGAACCAGTTCATATTAATAACTGCTCTGATGTTCAATCCCCGGCATCTCCAGCTGTAATTTTGGGGCAGTGGTGGCTCAGCGGTGACAGGGTTGTGGGTTCGACACCCGGAGCTCAGCAAGTTCATTTAATGGTGTTTGAGATTTCTTGTGATGGAGCCAATTAAACCTTGGACCATTAAACCTCACGATGAACCAGGATGTGGTTGGTGTGGCGCAACAGATAAAACCACCAGCTGCCATTGAGCTATTGCACCATGTGGGAGACCAGGGTTCGATTCCCAGTTTGGGGACTATGCTGTGCTACACCAATAAGAGTCCTTGGGCAAGACTCCTAACACTACATTGGCCCACCTCTGTAATATGTGTACCTATGTGTCAGCTAAATGCCATAAATATGAATTTCTTTGTTGTCAATGTCATCTGAACTGAACAGAAGGCAGCATTTGTTTTATAATATATATACTGTATCTAAATATTATATATTATATTGTATATAAATTATTATATTATATTGTATTACAATATATACACATTAAATGTAAATATTATATATTATATTATATTATAAAAATTTCAGAGATTCTTGAGGCTGGTGGGGGCTGGAGTGGTTTCAACTTCGCATATATATTTTTGGTAAACCTTTTAATTTAAGGGTTTTAATTGAAGTGTAACTACATTTTACTTAGTTATTAATAAGATACATGTTAAAATTGCATAAAAATAAACCGTGATAAAAGTAAAACAAATACATTTGTATTTGTTACAAATAAAAAATATAATAAAAAATATAAAATATAATACAAAAAACATCGCATGGACTGCAATAATAATAATAATAATAATAATAATAATAAATTAATTATTTAATAAGTGATACATTATAAAAATATATTTTAACTAAAATCTAAAATAATTCATTACAAATATTTCACTATTAAAATTAAATGTTATATTTAAAAGAAATCTGATAAATCCATGATAAAGGTAAAACAAATACATTTGTATTTGTAACAAATAAAAAATAAAAATATAAAATATAATGCAAAAAAATTTATATAATATGTATGTAATAATAATAATAATAATAATAATAATAAATTAGTTTATTAGTGATACATAAATAAGCGATAAATTATATAAAAAAAAACGTTTTAACTAAAATCCAAAATTACTCATTATTAAATACAAATATTTCACTATTAAAACTAAATGTTATCTTTAAAAGAAATCTGATAAATAATAATAATTAAAAAAAACATTATGAGCTAATGAGGTTTTTGCCCGAAGATCCGCCTCTAGATGTCACCCAATCCAATCCGTGCATTTTGATGGACAGCGGCTCCATCCAATCAAGTGCACGTCCGTGTTTTCCATTCTCCAATAACAGACGTTCTCCGCCTAAACACGGAAGTGGAGGCGCTGTTGTTGTCGCACGTGGGGGTCCCCGGCCGGACCGCATGGCTCGGAGAGGTTCCGCACGCTACGCCTCACACAGCCCGGAGTTCAGGCGCGGAGAGCGGGCAGGAGGTCGCCCCTCACCCGGCAGGTAACAGCGGAGACTCTCCTGTACTGGCTGGGTTTACTGTAGTGCAGTGGGGAGGGGTCACCCTGCTCTCCGGGGGTGACGCTGAGGGGCTCCAGACTGAGCTGCACCACCAGCCTGTGAGAGGGTCTCGCTGGATCAGTCTGCACGAGGTAAGCAGGGGAAGAGTGTGATCACGTGGTTTCAACAAGCTCAGCATCAACAGCTGGAATAGAAAGACTGATTCACTGGTGCCAAGAACCAGCACACCTCACCCTGAGGAGCCTCCTAGATCCTCTCTGTCTAAACATGCATACAGATAATGTATAAAAGAATATATGGAATGTGAATAATATATAGATATGAATAATGTGTTAAAATGATCTACGGATATGGATGTAGATGATGTAAAAAGATATGTCCGGATATGGATAATGTATAGAAGGATATATGGATGAATAATGTATAAAAAGATAAATGGATAATGTTTAAATGATATATGGATAATGTATAAAAGGATATAAGGATTGATACAATTTAAAACACTATATGAAGGGATAATGTATACAAGGATAAACTGATAATGTATAACAGGAAAATGTCTAAAAGGATATATGGAGGGAAATGTATAACAGGATATACAGTGGGATAATGTATAACAGGATAAATGGATAATGTATAACAGGAGAATGTCTAAAAGGATATACGGAGGGATAAAGTATAAAAGGATATACAGAGGGATAATGTGTAACAGGATAAATGGATGATGTATAAATGGATAATGTATAAATGGATAATGTATAACAGGATAAATGGAAAATGTATAACAGGATAAATGGATAATGTATAACAGGATAAATGGATAATGTATAACAGGATAATGTATAACAGGATAAATGGATAATGTATAAATGGATAATGTATAACAGGATAAATGGGTAATGTATACAAGGATTAATGGATAATGTATAACAGAATAATGTCTAAAAGGATATACAGAGGGATAAAGTATAAAAGGATAAATGGGTAATGGATAAAAGGATATACGGAGGGATAATGTATAACAGGATAAATGGATAAAAGGATATACGGAGGGATAATGTATAACAGGATAAATGGATAAAAGGATATACGGAGGGATAATGTATAACAGGATAAATGGGTAATGCATAAAATAATATATATATATAAAGATAATGTATAACAGGATAAATGGATAATGGATAAAAGGATATACGGAGGGATGTATAACAGGATAAATGGGTAATGCATAAAAGAATATATATAAAGATAATGTATAACAGGATACTGTATAAATGGATAATGTATAAATGGAAAATGTACAACAGGATAAATGGATAATGTGTAAAGGACATATGGATATGGGTACAGATGACTCTGCTGTTGCTGCTGTTGTCTGATTTTGAACAGTGCTGAGCTGCTGCTGGTGATGAGCAGCTGTCAGAAGCATGAGGGCGACTCTGAGGGTCCGGGTGCGGCGGTGAAGCGAGTTTGCCGCAGGGGAGGCAGCACTGTGGAGATCATGCCAGCAGAGGGAACCAGTGTACAAGTGGTCAGTGGTGGTCTGTGAAAGATGAGGGGGTCATATCTCACATATTAAATACATCACTAATGTCTCTCTCTCTCTCTCTCTCTCTCTCTGCAGTCAGTGATCGTACCTGTGTATAATGGGGCTGAGTGGCTGGATGAGTGTCTTCAGGCCGTGCTGGATCAGGACTTTCAGGGCTCGATGGAGCTCTCTGTCTATGACGACTCCAGTACGGTACGCCTCATTCACTATCACTCATCTGCTGGACCTGTGTGAGTGTGTGAGTGTGTGTGCATTTGCACATCTGTGTCAGCAGTTGGTGCAGCTTAAAGTAGCTGTATGCCTTCATTAGACGAGGGGTCCGCAAACATTTCAGAGAGGTTCTGTGCTGGTCTGACTGGGTTATTGATCTGTGCGTCTTTCTCTCAGGATAACTCCAGATCCATTGTTGAAGGATGGAGAGAAAGACTGGAGGGGAGAGGCGTTTCCATGGTAATATCAGGCCATAACTCAGCCAAGCCTAAAGGAGGTGCGTATACGGACGACACTGCAGAACAAACACATGTAATTGCACTGACTGACCAGCAGGGCTCAGATCTTCCACCCCACCTCGTACACCCCCCCACGCTTTACACCACTGAAATAGCATCCCGCCAGGGTCAGTCAGACCGCCCCTGGCTCTTAAAGGGATGGCGAGAGACACGCTGATTGGTTTATTACTGCACGTTACGCCCAAACAAACTCACCCCTGATTAATTAAGAGAGCATCACTACGATAGCAAATACACACCAACACGCCCTAAATCAGGCCCTGCGAGGTGCACGGTTGATGGCTCGCCCAAAGATCGCTAAAATAAGGCCCTGAGACTCGATAAGCAAAACGGCGCCCCCTGTGGAAACTGAAGTAAATAAACAGTGTTGATTGTTTAACCCTGACATGCACAGGTGTTTTCTTTGTGATTCCCGCCTTTTTATGGAGGTCAGTTCAACACATTAAATTACAGTTCTGCCCAGTAAAATTAAATAACATAAATAAATAAATAAATAATTAAGATTAAATGGGTTAAAGAAGCAGTGAGACAGAGTCGGACAGGGCAACACCGGACAGACCTAAGGACGCTCTTTCCTGTCTGGTAGAAGTGAAAGTATGCTGTTTTATGTTAAATTGTAACTTAGTTTCTTCAAATAGTGTCTTAGTTTCTCAGAATTTGACTAACTTAGATTTTGTCCTCTTTGGAATTTAACTTACTTTGCCAAAATAAATATTTTTGGTCAAAAGTTGACTTATTTTACCAAAGTAATAACTTGTTTTCTCTGAATTTTAATAACTTTGCTAATTACTTTTCACTTTTTTTTTTTACTAATTTGCCCTTAATTACTTAGAGTCTGACTTAATTAATGAATATGGATAATGTATAAAGGGACCAATGAACAATGTATAAAAGGGATATATGGATAATGTATAAAGGGGTTATATTGATGTTAAGTTTTGACTTAGTTTCTTAAAGTAATGTCTCAGTTTCTCATCTGACTAACTTTGCCAAGGTAATGTTTTTTTTTTTTTTGGTCAAAATGTGACTTATTTTACCAAAATAATGACTTTTTTCCTCACGATTTAACTAACTTAATTAGTTAACTAAATTAGTGACTTAGTTACTAACAGTTTGACTTAATTTGCCTAGAAATGATTCATTTTCACAGGATTTATCTTAGTATTTCTCAAAATAATGTCTTATTTACTCCGAATGTGGCTTAATTTCCCAAAATCGCTGATTAATTGGTTCATTTAATTTGAATTGGGTTTTTACCAATTAACCAAGTTTTTTAAAGAATCAAATCTATGGAAAGAAGCCTTCATCATCTGTATGTTGTAGGAGAGGAGTACAGATGTGGCTTTACTGCAGGGTGAAGCTCAGTGGATGCTGTTTAGCTGGATGTTGTATTTGATTTCAGTGATTTCAGTAAGTGCTGGTATTTACTAGGTTACAGTGTTGGTTGAAGAGGTTGAGTGGTACCGACTGTAGGATCAGTTCTGGAGAATCTGACCCCTGAGCTGGTGTTCAGCTACTGCAGCTGCTCTCATCTGATCTCTCTTGTTTGCAGTTGGTTTTGCCAAAAATCAGGCAGTGTCTCAGAGCTCTGGACAGTACCTGTGTTTCCAGGACGCGGTAAGTGTTTGTGTGTGTTTGTGTGTGTTTGTGTGTGTTTGTGTGTGTTTGTGTGTGTTTGTGTGAGTGTGTGTGAGTGTGTGTGAGTG